>NW_017304770.1:174028-182636 GCF_001594115.1 Trachymyrmex septentrionalis
TAATAAAATATTCGAAGGCATTAGAATAATCGACTTACCGTTGTTGATGCAATTGTTGATGCAGTTGTTGATGCCATTGTTGTTGATGGTGTTGCCAGGTTTTGGTAATCTTGGTAACTATGTGACCATTCAGGAGGTGTTTTTTCATTTGGCTTTCCATATTTATCTAACAATCCTTCAGCTACCATACGTTTTTTTTGCGACGCTTTTGGTCCCAAACCCCACTTTCTTGGATATGAATCTCTCTCCATGATTACCCTTTTGAGTTTTGCAACTACTCCATGATCACAAGCAGCCATAGTTGGAGAAGACATCAAAGCTATAGCTGATGTATACAAGACAAAAATAAGTATTATTTGAAGACCACAGATGAAGATAAGTATTTTGAAGATTAAATATAAAAATAATAAAATGGACATTAAGTTGAACAGTTTTGGATGAATAGTAGGAGAAGTTAAACAATGTTGAGCTAAACATTACCGTTACTTTGAAAATATATTTACCAATTGCTACAGCTTCACCCTTGGTAGTTACAATTACAATTTCCTCATTCAATTCTATCCCTTGATCGTACATCAAAACGCCTGGTAACATTATTTTAGCTCCATAACAAATTGCATTTACCTAATAAATTTATGCAACATAATACTATTAAATAACAATAGACATTCTTTTTTCAAAAAGTACAATAAGTAGAATACATACAGCGCTGTCCTTTATGATAATTCTCTTGTGATTTATCAGCAGCGATTCCAACGGTCTTATAACTCTTCTTAGATATGATTCATCTCCGTGATTATCATACAGCCATTGGGCATCAAGAATATCCTGCATAGTGACCATACCATCCTGTTCAGACAAAACGCCAGAACGGCTTCTTCGAAGTTCTTGCATGTGACAACCGGTACCTAAGAAGAGTCCAAGATGGACACACATAGTTCTGATATAAGAACCAGCTTCACAACTAACACGGAATACTCCCATATTACGTTCCTGATCATAATCGAGGAACCAACTGTCGTAAACTGTTCTGACGCGGAGCTGTCTCTTGACCGCCGATATCAGCGGCGGCCTTTGGAAGAGAGCACCGCGCAATTTTTCCAAGGCTTGATTCACCTAAATATCATCAGTATTAGTGTGAAATCAATACAAGATGCCTATTTGGATATTGATATACAATAATTATCTTTTGGATAATAAAGAATTAATAAATATTGATATTTTTGATTGTCAGATAGGATCTCATGTCTAATAATTTTTACTAGTTTTGTACATGTATTTAAAAGATATGGGATAAATAACTGCAAATAAATGATCACTTATCATATAGAGACAAGAGACTCAGTGATTATTTGATTCCCAATCATACTATCCATATTTATTTGTATAAATATTTGTTTATTTTGCATTATATTTGATTTATATTTGTTTAAATATTTATTTATTCTATTATCCAAAATCATCTATGTTTACCTTTTGAATACTTTCAGCGGCAGAATGAAGTTTGAATACAGCAACGTATTCCTTCCCGGCAGACTGCTGCGACTTGGCTAGTCTCGTCGCTCTGTCTATGCAGACTATCAAACATCCTGATACTTTGGGATCCAATGTACCAGAATGACCAGTCTTCTCTACCCTTAAGATCTTTTTTATCCAAGCCACTACTTCATGTGATGATGGATTGCATGGCTTGTCCAAATTGATGCAGCCTGATTTTATATACTCCGACAAGCTGCGATTTAGCGGAGTAGAACCACTGATCAATGGAGTAAAATGTTTCGTGCGTGTCAACATTTTATCAAAATTCTGTAATAAGAAACAAGAAATTTGTCTCTCAAATTTTTCAAATTATATTATATAGTTGTCGCAGTTATGTGGTATATAAAGATTTATTGAAACAAACATTACCTTAAACAGCAGAGGCCAGTCTTTACATTCAAGCTTCACCTCTATCTTCGAAGGTTCGATCTCACATTTGGTCGTCAATTGCAGTTCACCAAGCGATTTCTTCTTATCCTTTTTCTTGTTCTTCTCTGTAAGAAAATTGGAAAGTATAACCTAATCTACCTTAACCTCCACTTAATAAATGAAGCAAGCTAATTTTCTCGTGTTATATTCATAGAAATAAATGTAGTGGGCTGCGTTTTTTTGGTCTGTTAACTTGTTTTAATATTTTAAACAGTACTATCATCATAGGTGATCGATGTTGCGCTGAGTGAACACGTGTTCGTCATGGGGTTACTGAATTCATAACAGAAACGACGCGGTCCGGATTAACGCAAATAGGAATCGACGCAATATCTAAAAGAATACTTCGTATAAGAGCGATGTACTTACCTTCTTCCATTTTTAAATTTTGTTAAAACTTGTGTAAAATTCAAATGCCGCCAAATGCTATGAAGCGTACTAAAACTCCAAGAGAAGAGTGGACTTCTGGAGCAATACTTAGAGAACGTGAAGAACAGTGTTCTGAAATCTGAATCCTAGTTCCTAGCGTTCCTAGCATTAGTATAAGAAGGCAGGTGTACCAATAGGTCTGTTCACATTGCTTAAAATCCCTAAAAATTTTTTAATTAAATGGGTGCATTCAGAACGACAACCGCTCACTAAGCACTTAGTATGCTCTTTCATTTGATTGGTTTATATTTTAGGATCTATACTGAGCGCTCAATGAACTCTTTCATTTAGGATATGGAATATGCCAATCAGATGAAAGAGTTCATTGAGCACTCAATAAGCGGTTGACGTTCTAAATGCACTCAATGAGATAGATGATAGATTATACACTTATCTATATTAGTTGCAAGTCGATTTCAAGTTTGTTGCGACAGCCAATCTGAAGCTTGCATTTTGAAATCAACGCTTCATATTGGCTGCAGCAACAAACTTGCGATCGGCTTGCAACTAATATAGAACCGAAATTATCGTATCAGCTGATCACCATATCAGTAGTATGTCATTGACTCTGCGCATAATGTATGTAGGAGATTGATTAGGATTGACAAATATGTGTAAAACAGATGTGACAAAAGACTGAAGAAAGTAAAGGATAAAGCGAAATTAAAAAATGCATCCGTACTGGATTTTCTGCCGCAGGAGAGACACGAGAAAGTATATACTCTTATACTACTACAGTCGCTTCGTTTGTTTAACGCATCAGATGAATTAAGATAATTAACATTGTTACTCTCTCCGCAGTCCCAACTAACAATAACAGTTTGTCATGGGTGAGCGAAACGTCAAACTAATTTGCTCCCTTTCCAGTACGACAATCATGCGCCCCTGTAAAACTTATTTTATTCGTCGCGAAAGTTTATTTTAATATAGCTGATGTAGCAAGCAGACTTGAGTTATTTCGGGCCTGCGTCCATTGCTGATGCTTAATCTCAGCTTCATTGACTGATTCCCACCTATCTTGATATTGAAAGTTACTTTCTGGCTTCAGCGCCTTCCAGGGCACTCTATTAATTTTACATTTCAAACATGAATTCAGATCCTGTAGAGATGGCGAACGAAGTCAAAAACAAAGTTATACTGCACTGGAACTGTCGGGGTCTCATGGAGTTTCCGGAGGTAATAAGACTGTACGGCAGTCACATTCAGGAGATATATCTGAAGTGGAACAAGCTAACCACTCTACCACCATGGATCACGGAGCTGTTCAACGTGACCAACTTGTACATGTATGGCAATCGGATTGAACAGTTGCCTGTGGAACTTGGCGGAATGAGTCAGTTGACGGTGCTGGATTTAAGTGCCAACAGATTAGACCTGATATCTACCTGCATCGGCAATCTAAGCAATCTGAAATCTTTATTTTTGAACGATAATTTTATAGAGAGATTACCAATTGGTAAGTTCAAGACTATTAGATTGTTGTGCACAAAGGGGAAAAAGATTTATTGACTCACATGAACGAAACAACAACAGAATTGAGCCAACTGAATAATCTGGAAATACTGTCTGTCTCGGGTAATCAGATTGTTGCGCTGCCAGAGTGGATCGGTTCTCTTCCAAGACTTCGAGAGCTGTATGTGGATAACAATCAACTGAGGGAATTACCTAACAGATTGACCATAGCTCCTGAACTTACCATGATCTCCGTGTGTTCAAACAGGTTGCTATTTCTATTAATATTTTGCGAATAAATATTCTGATTATTAAATCAAATTATAAAGTCTGATATTCCACAGTTCGTTTCTAATTTTAAGATCATCTTCAATATAGTCTTAAAATGTCATAAGCCAATTACAGCCGGTATTCACAATTGCAATTATTATGTCTAAGATATATTGACTGTATCTTAAATACAGTCTTAAAGTATCATGAATCAATCAGAGAACTGCATTAACATTTTAAAACATTGCGCTCTTTGCTCTGATGAAGTAAACTGGAAAAGTAATTCACGAAATGTAGTAATAATGAATCACGACACGGCGATAATTCGCAAAACCTTTTGGCACAGCTTAAGACTACCTAAGACGCTCTTAAAATAACAACGGATTATGAATACGAGCCTAAATTTCACATAGATTAATCGAGCTACAATTTCGAGTTTTGTATTCCAACAAATGTTTTTGCAGGTTGAAATATTTGCCACTGAATGGATTTCTATCGGCTCCCTGTATACGATTCGATGCAAACGAATACTTAAATTATGTGTCGTATCCACTTCTACTTCAATTACTTTCGCAACTACGCACGACAGTTGTTCGCGATAGAGAATATTTGGCATTCGGGTAAGTAGTAGCACATCAGAGTGTCAAATAGGAATAAATTATGCGCGAATAAAAAATAAATCCTGACAACTGTTATTTTACTTTTGAAGTCTATATATAAAGTAAATTTACAATCTATGTATATATGTATATATAATCACAGATGTTTTAAGACGCATTATGACACAAATGTGTTAAACAAAAATATAAAATTGTACATAAAAATGAAGAGACTGCATGAAATAGATGCCGATGTTATAATTGAGTTACCACGGCAAATGCTAAAAATTCACGAGGTTCACGAAAACGTGATTTGTTCCCTGTGGGAATTAGCGCTAAGGAAAGTTTATACCGAAAGGTAATTGAGGAATTTTATAAACA
Source organism: Trachymyrmex septentrionalis (assembly GCF_001594115.1). Lineage (NCBI taxonomy): Eukaryota > Metazoa > Arthropoda > Insecta > Hymenoptera > Formicidae > Trachymyrmex > Trachymyrmex septentrionalis. The sequence goes on from NW_017304770.1 coordinate 179,128, forward strand.
AGAATTTCTTTATAGTCTTTTGCAAAAATATAAGTATCTCGCAGATTTAACGCAAATACATTTTAGATATAAGCACACGCTCGACGTTTCTCCCGCAAATGTAACAATACTCTACAAACCACTTAAGAATACTAAACTGGACTTCACACTGTCTACGAGTTATACTTCATACAATTTATTAACAAACGGACCCACTGGTATCTGTATAAATTCTCAATGCCAGCAACCAATATTCACAGAAGCTTGGATCATTATCGGTATCAACCGCTATGCAGAATCTATGATAACGATCATTTTATGTTGTAGTAGAAGGTAACATACAAAATAATCATGTAGTACCTGAGTATATCAGTTAGTGAATTTTTTTAAATTTGCAGTTGCGCCACTGCATTCGCTGCACACTCAAGTATGACTATTAATCTTCATTGGCACTCCATCAATTGATGAATCCTAACTAGGTATTTAATCCACTTTTGTATACAAAGTGTTAGAAAAATAAAGGATTCTTATGCAATCGACTGAAATCTTGTGTCAATAAGTTTTTAAATTAAATATCTAATTTATTGTAATTTATTTTGCAGCATCGCGGCTATCAAGAGCGATTCTTCAATAATGCCCAGTAGGAGTTCCAGTTCCATAACATAACGATGAATTAAATGAAATTATTATATGTCATATTCAATGTAACACTTCAGGTATTCAAGACTAGCCTCACTGATAACATTATCTTTCTTTTTATTAAAATATATGTTTATGACTTGATGTATCTTCCATGCATTATATAAAAATTCCGATTCGTTATGTTTTTTCGCACTAAAATCGAGTCGCAACAAAAAATATTCTAAATTTTTTCCTGGATGGCGAGTCAATTGTCTACTCAAGCGATCAGAAGATCTAATGCCTTGTCACGATCAAAGTTACACTTTACTAATGCCGCGGAAGCTTCGTCTTCGGGAAATCCTAGATCCTTCAACGTGCATAAATTTTCATAGTACATCTTTGCTTTGGATTGATCGTGCTGCGCGAGCGTCAGCGCTGTCTCGGCATAGTCACTCGGGACGCCAGTCTCTTCTAAGGATTGGACGGCTAATAAATATTCCACGATCTTCTTCTCGTGCATTCTACCTAGTTCCAGTACCGCGCGCGCCGCTCTGCATTTGGGAAATCCCATGTCACTCAATTGCATGATCAACTTTAGATCATCCTCCGTCATGCCTGATAACAAGTCTGCTAGCGATTTTGCGTGATTCGACGACATTACGTTGTCGTATCTTGGGACTACATGCGCGTCGCTATCTGGACTCTCCAAATCGGGCCACGGCTTCCAATTCTGTTGCAAGGAGAGATTAATATAATTAATTGTATTTACACTATAGAGAGAGAAAAAGAAGTATTACCTCCATAACAGGCCGTTCTAATTCTTTTTGAAGTTCCTGCATTATTGTCGAAACGCTACGATGATTTTCGATGCTATGTGTATCTTTGTCGGCTTCGTCATCGACATGACTCTCCGTATCGGCTTCTTCCTCCTTGCAAATCTCGGATGTATCATCAATCGTTAGTTCATTTATAATGTTCTCCAATTTTCCTGCAGGCATCCATTGCGACCGAGGTTGTAAAACCTACATTTAAAAGATATTAAACGTTACAACAAGAATCATCTACTGCATCTGCAATCATCTGCAATGCTGTTCAAGAGTTTTAGAGACTAAAACATTTCATTAACCTGTGCTAATTCTTCCATGTCATTGATAGTTTTCAATTCCATATTATCAAAGGGACTGCTCGTGTCATTATCGAAGTCGGCAAAGTCCAAACCCCCATTGATTTTTACATGATCTTGAAAGTCATTTGCTGGAGGTGACAGTGGCTGTGGCGTGAGTATTGTCGTTTCTGGAGCGGGTGGCGCATTAATAGGTAGCTGCTTTACGCAATCCAATGGTGGAGGCGATGGAGGAGTCTCCTCTCTCTCTTTCTTCTTCTTCTCTTTCAGCCGAGCTTGACGTGCCTTGCTGTAGGCCTGTCTAACTTTGCGCCATTCGCTCATCTGATTACAAATTAATTAATTTATGATAATTACCAAGTCACGAAATTATTGGCATACATTACATAGAACATTAAGATAGTTAAATAATTATGTCCCCTACCTTTTCAAGTACCGATTTTTCTAAGCTGAAGTCGTACGTTAACTTCGATATATCCGGCAATCGGTTGTTATACGCGACAGGTAAGCCAATCTTCCTTGGTGGTTTATAGGCTTCTGCGATTTTTACATGAACCCCGTCCATGTAAGACGCCACCAAGTCGCATTGCGCTGACACGGACGATCGAGCCATTGATTCCTATACGAAGGAAAGCGCCACGAAATAACACGCGACTTGCAACGGAGTTCGTCGCCTTAATCGCCGATGTACGGAGCATAACCTATTTTCCGTTGTAATAAATATCATTTAATCGCTCGTGTCATATGCCACCGATACATCTCGCGCGTATGTAATTGCGGTTTAATTAAATGTTAAATTCTCTTTCTCTTTTTCTTTCGTTTTTTTGTAGTTTGAAAATCTGAAGTATCTCTTTAATGGTCGAAATGACGAAACAACACTTCTCTATTTGACACTTGACAGATTAAATTCACTTCTCGTCCGTTCGCGTCGTCGTCGTCTTTGTGAAAATATCGATGTCAAACGCTAGCAAGATTTTTAGATATCGATATTCGATACTATCAACTGTTAATACTGTTTGACTTGAATTTGTACCTGATTTAATTATTATCTGCAAACATCAATATTTATCTGAAACCTCTCTTTTTCTTATTATATTGTTAACAATTGATATTTTGCATTTATAAAAATATTTAACAAATAAATTCAAAAAACGTTTAATATTGTATAATTTTAAATAAATTATTTGTTAAAGTTATAAAAAAATAATGTAATAGAAAATTTTATTTATTAATAATTATTTCCCAAATTATTAATAAAATACTAAATATTATTATAAGACATTATTAATAATGTTATATATCAGCACGTTGCGATTGATAGCTTGCATTTCTGAAGTCTGAAGATCCCTGAATACTATACAGGGTGTCTGTTAAGTAAGGTTGGAGCCGTATTGGGGGCGTAGAATGAGTCAAGGGGAACAAAAAAGTTTTATACCATTTTGAAATTTTCGCAATAGTTAAAAGATATTAATTATTAAAAATGACCGAATATTGGTCTTTAATCATTTTTTTCTCAAATACTATCAACTTTTCAGAAAAACTGTAAGAGACAAAAATTGTTTATTTTCTTTTCATAAAGATCTAAGAATTTTTTCAGAATTTTTTACTATTTTTTCATGATAATAAAAATAAGAAAATGCAGTACTAAAAAATTGATAAAAAATTCTTAAAAAATTCTTAGAGTTCTATGAGAAGAAAATAAACAATTTTTATCTCTTGTTATCTCAAACTATCTCTCTCTCTCTCTCTCTCTCTCTCTCTCTCTCTCTCTCTCTCCCCCTCCCTC
>NW_017304770.1:182736-201017 GCF_001594115.1 Trachymyrmex septentrionalis
GACTTCAGAGAACATTTATTATTATATATTATACCAATAATTTTTCAAAATTGCAGAAAATTAATATGTCAGAAGATTCTATGTATTAACAGCTTTCCTAGACTATTAATAAAATACTAAATATTCTAACATTGAATAATATTAGAAATAATACAAAATAGATAAAAAATCATTTACGAAATGGTAATAATAAATAAAATATTTTTTAAAAATTTATATAGGTAAATATATGATTTGTATCATATACGCATTTCGTGTTTTTTTAATCATCCGGATTAATAGAGTCGTAAGGATGTCTTGAATAAAATCGTCTCCTAAAAGTGTCTATTGATTTCTTGACATAATCTTTACGCTCTTTTATCGATTCTTGAATTGTAGGCGAAGCATGTGGATCTAATTGATTAATAATACCTTCTGAGAATTTTTTCACCTAAAATAAAATATAGTTTGAGATGTTAATAATTAGCAATTCATTCTTATATAAAAATTTGATAAAATATGATTTTTAATTTAATACAATTTTAACAAATAAGTACATAATATGTACAAATAGCATATTTAAGTCGTTAGCTCCGGAAGTATTTGTACGTTCTAAAGAAATTGTCTTTTATTTACGGAAGATATGTAAAAATATTCTCATAAATCGACTGAATTATTAAGTCAAGATGCCTTAAGTCAAGATGACGATTATCTTGCAAATTTTTTGGATTTTTTTATTTAGATTATCGGTTTAATATTAATTTGTAAATTACAAAACTTTTGTTTATATTTTAAAGTACGTGTTATTCAACTTTCACTCAATTTTACAATGTAATTTTGCTCAAAAATATAAAAATAGAGTCTAAAAATGCAACTACCATTAATTATTAATATTAATTTAATTAAGTAAAATTGGATGAAATTTACAATTTCATACGAACAACGGTTTTTATTTGAAACGCGTCACAACTAAAACGTACATTATTGATAGAGTTAATAGATCGTTAAATATGCGAATTTAGTATTATATAAAATTTACCTTGTCAATTTGTTCGTCAGAATAAATATTTGAAAGAATCAATGTTATCATTACATTTGTAGTAAGTGATCTACAAAAAATATATTTATAATTAAGAAATTTTTATAATTAAGGAAACAGTTAAATATACACATTTATAAAAGTTATATTACTTGGGTTTTATGATCTCAAAATTGTTTAATACATAATCAAGGATCAAATCGTTGCGCGCATGATTCTCAATAATATACATAAAGGCAAGAGAATGTTCCTTATCGTGAAATAATGAAGTATTAAATGCTGTAATATTTAAATAGTTGATGATGATATCGGGATTTTCAGCACAACTCAAACTTTTCAATAATTTTTTTTGATATTTTTCCGTTTTATATGTTTTTTTTAGATATAATTTCAACATTTTATCCCAAGTAGCCTTATTGGCTGTCATCAAACCAGAACAGTACACAAATTTTTGCCATTGTGGAATTCTAAAACACATGTTTGTTAAGAAAAGATACATAGATTGTGTATAACCGATTTTCTATTTTATTCAATATTCGTATTTTTATGTTCTACATTTCTTATTAAGCAACCTTAATTATTTTGCGCGTAAAATTAAATTCGAGTTTTGTTCAACTTTCTCATTCTATAAATTTTATATGATACTAACGCGACCAAATAATCATCATACAACAGTGAAGAAATTAATGAAATTCCATCGATAATATAATATTACTTGTTAATTTATTATATACTTTCGCTTATACGCAACAATATATTTATTTTATGTGCATTGCATTATTAGAATAAGAATAAGGATTGAGAGAAAAAAGTAAGGAGAATATTTGATCTCAACGATTTAAAGAAACAGAGAATCGGCTATCTACATGCGCGCACGTACACATACACAAATACAATTTATAAGATAATCGTAAGAAAAATTACTTGTAGATTCTAGGATTCTCGAGATATTTGCTTAATTTAATGGCGGCCATTGTCTTGCAATTCACGTGACCGAAAATACATGCAAATTTTAAAACATCTACCCTTGTCACTATTGTGAGATCGTCATCATGAGGATTTTCTTCATATCCTATCTTCTGAAGTAATCTATCAAAGAGTTCTATCATGCGAAACTATAATAGAAATTACGAAATATTGTATTGGTTTTATAATGATTTATTGATATTTATGTTCAGATTTATATATATTATTAGTATTAATGTTTTATTAATACATTCACATTACATGAATGACAAATGAATTTGCGTCTTAGTTTTAATTTTTAATATATTATTACCTATATGTATGTAATTTGAAAACAAAATTCCAACAATTATCAATGTTAATAGATTTATTTAAATGTACAAGATATCACGGTAATTGGAAAAAAAGTGTCGTGCTGCGATAATTTATCGCAATTTCAGCGAAATTTCTCATTAGTTTTAACAGAATTCTATACTCTATAATTATTTTAATAAACTTCCAGCTGCTACTTTTTCAATTTTGATGTTATAATATAAAAAATATAGAACTTTTTTTTTTTTGGATAAGAAACTGTAGACCTATGAAAAATGCTACTAGAACTGTCATTATTTTTTTCTTATTAATAGAATATCGTGTTAATTTCACAAATACGAATAAATTTGGAATGTGAAATTAGCATGCCATTGTATCAATATAAAAAAAGAGTAATGACAATTCTAATGGCACTTTTATAGAAATGCAGTTAATTTGTGGTAAAAAAGAAAATGAAAATATCCTCAATATACTCGTATAGAAATGGAATAAGACATTATTGAAGACGGTTTTAAAATGAGAAAATTGAGAAATGACCGTCAATTCGACGATGTCGAACTGATAGTGATTATTAATAATACTAACCAAAAGATACTTTAAAGCATTTTTATTGTATTAATGATTATGCTAAGAATGTGTAAGTTAAATGCTTTTCAATTTTCATCGTTATTTCTTGCATAATCCTATTATTTTATGTGTGACCCCGGATATGGGGCACCATGGGTCATTTCTTAAAAAATATGTTTTTATTTTTTTTTTAAACTAAAAAATATTTGCTAAATATACTTATTAAATTCTAAAATATGCATTATGCTTTAATTATTAAAAAAAAAGATGATACAAAAATACAAATATTTAGATGCACTTTTAAAGACTTTTTAAGAGTTTGAACTTTTTTTTTGTAACTCATAATGCCCTGGTCTCTCCCATATGTATGTGTGTGTGTGTGTATGTGTGTGCGCGCGCGTGTGTGTATGTGTGGTAATGATTTGATAACGCCGTTACTTTTTTTTATTAATAACGAAAAAGTAACGTCGTTACAGCTTCTTTAACGAGTAATAAAACTGACCTCGTTATTCTTGTATCGTTACTTTTTTTATAAGTCACAAACAATAAGATTATAGGTACTAAATAAACAAAAAACTTTTTGCCTAGTTTTGTTTCATTCACGATCCCCGCTTTAGCATAAGAATACTAAAAACTAAAATATTTAGTATATAATAAGATACCATAAAATTAAATATAAGTATGTAAAATATTAATGAAAGGTAAAAATGTTCAAAGATAAATATCTTTCTAAATATTTTATATTTTATTTATATTCTGTCTTAGCATTCTCTGTCTTAGAAGTCTATTTTAATATTTAAACAAGTGTAATTTACCAATTTAGAAAAAGTAACGAAAAGTAATGATAAAAAATCGTTACTTTTTGTTACTTTTTTTTGTAATTATGCAGAAAACTGGTTTATTCATTGATTTTGATGAAATTAGGACAAATTTCCTTACTTCAATCAATTTTCACAATTAATCTCGGTTCATCGGGCAAAACGACACTTATTTTTCTGCCATCAAAAAACCCTTCTTCTGCATAATTACAAAAAAAAAAGTAACAAAAAGTAACGATTTTTTATCATTATTTTTCGTTACTTTTTAAAAAATGATAACGCGTACTTTAACGGTAACGCAATATTTTTTACCGTAAATAACAGTATTGATAACGCGTTACTTTTAAAAAGTAACTTTTTCTCAATATTATATAATTTAATTTATCTATATATAGTCAGATGAAAATTTATAAAATTAGTACATACAAAATTTTTTGGTTCATTATTATAATTTTGTACATTTATAATGAAAGATTCAATATGTAATGTTCAATGTCGAAGATAAAAAATTTACGAAGCAATAATTTAATATTTGACATTACGAAGAATATGTATGAACGTAGAACTGACTAAAGTATAAAGAGAATCAAACTGTAATAGATATTAGAAATATTCATCTTTACAAAAAATATTATTATCTACCTTAATATTTTCCAGTCCTGGTAGTAAAAGAGTTTTCTTGAACCGCGTTATAATTCGGAACAATGGATACCATGCCATATAATCTGTTTCTTGCGATAAGTAACTTATAATATTAATAAATAGATATCCACTTATTTCTTTATTTTCTTCCATTATAAAGAAAAATGCATCATTAATGATTTGAGCACGATTAAAGACGTGTATATTCTTGTATTTTCCACTATGTAAGTAATTTGAAATTTTATACCAATTTCTGATGTCGTAATTAACGCGATAATATCCTGCAACATCACCCATTATATTTATTATGAAGTCTTCAAGTAAAAATTTGTTATTATATTTAAAAATATTGATTATACCTTTTTTATAACAAAGAAATATTATATATATATATATATATATATATACTTATTATTCATATTAGAAAATAGTATAAAAGTTATAGATTAAAAATGATTTTATATTAATAATTAAGTCAGGTTTAAAATAATTTAAGCATATAAATCACCTTTAAGCTTTCATAAATATAAAAATCATATAAAGCTGAATAGTCATATTAAATTTTTGTCATAAATTCTTTTGTTATTGGCGAAAATAAAATGAAATTAAAAAGTAGAAAATATTTGTTAATCCGTACTTACCAGTTTGTTGTAAATTGACAATGATCCAGTCATTTGAATTAATTGTAAAGCTTATATTTTGATCTGGTCGTAACCAATGTCTGGGCACAGTATTAGAGAAATTCGGATTAGACTGCGTAGCGAAAGTCACGGGAATCCACCATTTATTAGTAACAGTTTCATTAAATCTCTGGAAACATATTTGTGATATTGTTACTTCACCAGTTTCATAATTTTTTTTCACGTTTACTATAGGATAACGGTCTTGATTCATCCAAGTATCCATGACTCCTTTTATTTTGTAATCTTTGTGCGGAACATTAGATTCATCTAGAGCACTTTGCATGGTGCTCCATAAATCGTCCGGAGTAGTCGATTTAAATTGGCTAAATTTGAAAAATGATTTGTCAAATGCTATATATACATCAAGAAATATACATTTACTATTAAAGTATCTACGTGAATATTTTATTTAATTTATAGATATACATGTAAAAACTTATATTTTAAATTTCTATATGTATGTATAAATTAAATTAAACAGAATAATATATTCTATAAATACTGAACATCACATTGTTATTTAATTATAAAACCGCATACTTTATTTTTTAATTATAATATAATTTAGTAATTAAAGTTTTTTCTAAGTTATATTTTAACTTAGAACTAACTCAAATTATAAATTATAAATTAAATAAAAAATAAAGTATGCAGTTTTATAATTAAATAGAAAATGTGATGTTGAGTATTTATATATTATATTATTCTATGTAAATTATCTATAAATATATATACACATATATGTTGATGACAATATGCTATTTTAAGATAATTAATTTATAAGAGAAATATGAGGAATATTATTACATTTATGCCTTAATATTGTGCTATATAATAATGATTTTAAATTATATTATTCAATACTTACTACGTAGCCAAATACTTGATAAGACCCTTTTGAAATACCTCAGCGGTAATTGTACTGTGTAACATGCGTAATAAAATTGGTGCTACAAAAATAAAATATGTATTAATAATACATTTAAAGCAGCCATATATTTATAATATACATAAGTTATAATATACAATGTAAATACCTGGGAGAAAATGTTTTATATATTAATATAAAACAATTAATATTAATATATAATTTTATATAATTGTATATATAAATAAACATATTTTTTTATATAAATTTATATAATTATATATAAAACATTTTTTCCCGGGTATGTATATTGTTCACAAGAAAAATTTATTTGCTATCCAATCAGAAATTATAATAGATTCAATGTCGATTCCATTATTATTTCTGATTAGATATTAGTCTTCATTTTATCTGTTTCTTTATATTACGTACATTAAGGAATCTATGAATAATATTTTAATCATATTTACATAATCCTATACTATAAGTTCTATATACCTTTTACATAAACTTCAGTAGAAAATAGCGAATAATCCTCAAGAGTATTGTTAAGTTTCAATGTGACAGAGTTCAATGAGCCAATATCTTGAAGAAGACAATATTGATTAAACCCCATTATTAAAAAATTTACCTGAAAATTTCCAACTGCACCAAACTGCAAAAAAAGTTCTATAATGTGACTCAGTATTAAAAATTTAAATCAAAGATAAAAATTGATTGATTTGCTGTTTCTAAAAACTTTTCTATTTTACTTTTATAATACCTAAATTATATTATGTTTCGTGTCAAACATTTCCCAAGAGAAAAGCATATATAGTTTGAATATTTAAAAAAATGTTTTAAAATTATTCAATATAAAAACAAAATCAATAATATAAATACAAAATATTGAAGTTTATTATTTTTTTAAATATTGTAAATATGGCGGATGCAGAAAATAAAATATTTTCAAATTCTAATAAAACTTTTCTTCTCTATTACAGCGTCCTTAATTACGATTCCTGAGTATAAATAGTGTTCAAATATAAAAAATTAAAAATAGCGGATCTTTAATACGACAAATATAAAAAAAAACGATGTATCTTTACATTCTAATAAAAATTTGTATTAAAATGTTTCACAATTGTAGATTGTACAAGAAACGTATAATCTTTTTATAACTTTAAATTAAACACGTGCTATCTTTCTTTCAGTTCCATCTTGATATTTTTTATGAAATTTCATATTTAATTGTATTTAATATTGATATAATTATTTTAAGCTTAGATTATAATGTATTTCAAAATTTTTTTTTAAAGGGCAACTATGTATGTATAATATATTAAATAACCTTGGATAGATCAAGGAGATACGATTGGAGGAACATAGCAAGTCCCTCTTTTAACCACTGGTAGGACCACCAAGATGGAGTAACCAAATTGCCAAACCATTGATGTATAATTTCATGTGTTACTATCATCGCTGTTCCTGTTTTCTTATACCTTGGTTGTTTTTTATCATCATAGAAAATTCCTGATGCTTGACTGAAAGACAGAACGTAACATAATAAATTATATAAAATATATCTACGATAAATTTGCAATCTAATATATGTAATGTCATTGTGACCCTTTGACAACATCATACTCTAACAGCACAGACTTCCACGCGACATCCATAGGACGTCCATGGGACATCCTCAGAATGTATCCCGTATAAAGTGTGTTATTAGGGTAGTGACATGATAATTTATGTAACTTATATTAGTCTATTGTAATGTGAATGTGATATTTTTTGCTGTGAATGTATGCATTTTATAAGTATTTATGAAAATGCACATGATTTAAATTATTAAAGTTTGAATGCTAAGAGAAACAATGACTTGAATAATTCAATTAATTTCGTTTTAATTATATATATTTATATTACCTATAAATGATAAGTCCCCAATTTTCCATGCCATGAATCGGAAAATTCGGTATTATGACGTGATCCATTTTTGGTACTTTTTCGGAACTATTGGTATATTCAATTAAAAGCGGCGTGATTCTTTGAGCAATAATATGCGCTAAGTTTACTTGCGATGCCAAAGACGAGTTACACCAAATATTAATGGTTTCGTTCGCGTTGGAAACACGGGCGAAACCAGATTGTACGGGGATTATTACAATCGCCACAAGATAAGTGGACATTATAGGAGTAGTGTTAAAGTGTGTCAGTATCAAGTCACCTCTTTGCCATTCCTGTCGTATTGGCATATTTGACAATACTATATGATTCTCATGATGCATTACAGATATGTTAAAGGTGGCTTTTAACGCTGGCTCGTCCCAACATGGAAACATTCGTCTGGCTCCATTCGGCTCAAAATGCGTTGCAGCCACCCACCTACAATTTAATCAAATATTTTAAATTTTAGTAAATTTACTACTTATGTCAGATAACATAAGAATTTAGAAAATACTAGTATTTATTATTATATATTATAGGATAGACCCAAAAGCGAAACGGATCACAGAACAAATATGTTTTTAAGTATAATTATTATATGTTTAAACAATGATTTATCAAGCCTTACATGGTAACAATAATAAAAACAAAAGAATTGTAAATAATATTTAAAATTATATTCATAATTACATTATATAAATATTTTTAATATTTTAATATTTACTTACATTTTGTTTCCTTCTTTATTTGTGTACGGAAATTTCATGAAACCAGTTTGTACAAAACCAACTTCAGATAGAATACCAGTAAATTTCAAGTTAAGAATGTAAAACCCGGGTGATAATGTATTTTCGAAATTAAGTGTTAAAATATTCGTTACATTGTCATGAATATGTTTCATCGGTTTATAAACTGTACCCTTGTCATTAATCAACGTTGTCGCCCTTTCATTTATTTCTAATTCTCTTGAGTGTAAGTTTATATTTTGCGATGCATGATAAATTACGATTTTGACATTAGATTCGCCGTGAAAAGTAGAATTGTCTTCCTCGAGATTCGGTGTCAGTTCGATGTTATAGTGAATTGGTATCGTGTTAACGGATAAAGGACGTATAATTTCAAAACCATTGATGGAGAAACTCATAGCCAATATTAAGACAATATTTAATAACAACTTTAAGAATCCCATGTCGATCCTTGATTGTTTCATGTGTCTACAATTTTTCGTTGGTTTATAAATTAAAATTTTAAAAAAGAAACAAATAATAATGCATTCCAAATTATAACTAATTTATTTATAAAGATAAAAAATTGGGAAAAAATAATTTTAATTACTTTTATTAAGATAATCATACATAAAATCTAGTTTGGGAAAATTATGAATTCCTTTTTCTATTATATATTTGATATTGAGTATATTTTAATGCACTCAAAATTAATTAATCTTATGTTATTCTTACAATAATAAAACGGGCATATAGATTTAAACGCGTAGTTAGAACGCAAAAATCTTTATTCTGAACGTTCTTCTCATAAATTGATAAAAGTGACCCTCTTCTTATAATAAACAAACGTTTTGACTTCCTTCCAAGCCACATTATCAGTGTACAATGTTTCTGATTTATTTCTCAAATCCCTTATAAAGAAGTAATGTGGAAGTAATGTTTGTTATAAGAAGAATGTCACGTCTATCAATTTATAAGAAGAACGTCCAGAACGAGAATTTTTTATGAAAAATTATTTAAGCGAATTATTAATTATTAAAACGAAATTTGAAATTAAAATAAAATTAAAAATTAATAATGTCTTTATTTAACGAGAATACTAATTTACATTTAACGTTAACATTTAACTTCCTTAAAAAAGTAATCTTGAATTTCAAAGAGCTCGTTTTAATCTTACTAAAATTTTTGAATATAAGTTCGATGTTGTTACTTTAATATTTACTGATATATTTTTCAGTTAAACTTCTCGTCTTTATATCAAATATGATAAAAATATGCTAAAAATAAAAAGACGTAAACAATAAGAATCTTATTCGACCATTTATGTGAATACATAACCAATAGTAGTAAAAAAAAAGTACTTAACGGTCGAAGCTGGATCTTAGAGATGCTTAAATATAAATTCGGTGTGAATATATGAAGCTACGAATCTATAACTGCGCGCAAAAAGAGTTTTAATAAAAAACCGTCACACGATAACTCTACAAAAAATGACTATGAGGAAATTAAACTGCGTTCATTGTATATGTTTCTTTAAATAATTTGTGTTCGATTTGTAATTCTGTACGTTATTATCTACGTTTTTTTAAAATAATCTATTTAAATATTTTACTTTCAGATGTTTACCTCGTGCGATACGTTATCCTAATAAAATTACCATTGAATTGTACTTTCTCATATAACCACAATTAAGTTGGTCAGAACGGTTATTAGAATCATTACAAATATATTGGTGCAATAGCGAGTTGTCTTATCGTCTCGAGAGATCACTCTAAACTGATTATTGAGCATGTTCGTCAGATACCATCTAAAGGACGGTAGTGTTGTGTAAGCAATTTTTGATTTACTTTCTCTATTTTAATTATATATAAAGTGTTCTAGTAGAAACAAACGCTTGTTTACAGAATCTGCTTTTTATGAGTGTACTTAGTTAATTATTATGAGGATTTGTTTAAATAAATTTTCTCTTTTTCAAAATCTCCAAATATACTCGTATGATACTCTCAATCAGATATATTAACAATTATAAAACTTAATTACTTCTTTCTGTATTATATTATCCAATTTATATAACAGTTTACATATATTTTATATATCTTATATTATCTATATATAAAAAAAATTCGTGTAAATTTAACATAAATGTTTCATGTTATCTTGAAATATACAGCACAACTCTGCTTTAAATTTTAAGGGGATGCTAAGTATATTAATTAAATGTATTAAGTTTTTAACTTTTTTTAGTATAAAATCAACTGCACCATCTCCTAATTTTGCGTCTATTTGTATCATATAAAATGATTTTTTATTTTTTATTCTGTTCAGTCAATTCGGAGATTTTTATGTGATGTACTGTAATGTCGATAATTTGGTCGGTAAATAGAGTTTAAATCTTCACTAAAAAAGAGTTTATATCTTCGCTAAGAGGATTTAAACCTTTATCATAATAGTAAAAACACATTCTTTTTTGTTAAATTCCTGGTGATTGGTAATATAATATTTGTATTATTTCTAATGTATTATAGGGAATATAAAAAAACTATTTTAGAGAAACACAAGATTCGAAATATTCAATAAATTTTATTTTGTATATTTTTTTATATTATACTAATACTCACATGTGTTTGTGTATAAGCATATATATATATGCTTACACACAAATGTGTCATATATACATATGCGTATGTGCATGTGTACTCACACTCACACTCACACTCACACTCTCTCTCTCTCTCACACACACACGTACCCACGCACGCACGCACGTACACACACACACACACACACAAAATAAACATATATATATATATATATATATATATATATATATACAATTGATGTTCGAATTATATTGTCAATTACGTCATTTTCGCTTAAAAAATTTAGAGATATACTTTCAATTCTTTTTTTAAGTTTCAGTATTATCAATATACATTATTCATGTATGATAATACATACATATTTCTGCAAATGTAATAGTTTTGTACTGTGAATATCACGGATAATCATATTATGTGAATTGCATCATAAAGTATAAATATTATTTCCAATTGCAAATATGTATAAATAAATTAATTTAACGGCATCAGTTTCCTAAGACTTTTATCGTAGTAGAGGAATTTGTATATGATTTCTTTCGTTGGTTCGCGCTTTACTTTCTGATATTATCTTGGAATTAACATTAGTAATACTAATCGGCTCCTTTTGCTTGGATTCAAGAGATTTCATATATGCAAGGAAACACGTCCAGATCAAACTGCATATACTGACGTATACTACACGATTTCGCTCTGGAATTAAGATGAAATTGACGGTTTGGAGAATTGGCCATACGCAAATAGCAACCTAGAAAGAAAATAATCTCGTGTTAATCCACTTAATTTCAGACTTGAGAATACATCTATCGAGGATATGATACCTTGTATGTTGGCCAAAATTTAATTTTGACCTCGTCAATGCATTCCGAAACTGGCTTTAATTCAAGAAGACTCATGCCAAAGAAGAAGGAACACATAGCTGCAGGACCATATGTAACTTGTTCAATCAAAGCCTGCGATTATTATTCAATTATTTCATTGTTAGTTAATATTCATTGAGCTGTTTTTTATTTTCATGAATAAATTAATTTACTGTACAATAATATTGAATAATATAAATTATTCAATTTTCGTTAATGTACACCTTAGTAATCGCAGACTTTAAATCCGCTTTCGGCCAGAAGCGAGATGCACATTTCAGCCAGCAGTATAGTGTAGGAGCTACATAAAGACCACCGTATAGACTGAATCGCACAGCTTCCATGTAATTAAATTCTTCTTTGCCCGTTATCTTCTGTTGCAAAAAATTTCCAATTGGCCATATAATCGAGTAGGACGCCATGCCTCGAACAATAGGATACTTCTGCGAGATCTCACGGAATTTTACGAATATGATCCTCATTTTCGGTACTTAAGCTACGAAAATGTAAATAAATATTTGCAATTACTATTTTTATTATATTCATAAAAAATTATAAAATCAATACATATTACATTACTAATATACTATATGCTAGCTAATTCTAAATAAACTTTGATTTTCAAATGAGCCCTGTGGACTCGGAAATAAAGAAAACAAACATTATCGACTGTCGATATACAAATATTTATATAATTTTTATACAAAATATTGATTTAAACTCATATTTTATTATTATTTATACAAATGTTTTAAATACTTATAACGCAACACTGTCAATACATAGCTACATAAATTTATTAAAATTTCAATAATCATACAGATTTCTAAAGTTCATAATTTTTTTGTATTTTATGAAAATTAAATCGGAATTCGATAAAAAAAATTAAAAATTAATTTTTAAACAGTGCACTAAAATTATGTATTCAGTAATCTGAATGCATTTCAGGAAGATCGCATTTACTTTGGAATTTAATGTTTAATTTGGAAAAAATAGTAGTTTCCGAAATTAATATTCTACGTGTAATTTTAGAGCAGTATAATCACTCTCTTGTTTTATAAATCTTCAATTAAATCTTGATCATTTTAAATCGACGAGCAGAATTAGAGCAAAATAGGCTATATAATTCATTATTCCTAATCATTCCTCATGATGCAAGCAGACTACTTCCTTATCTCTAATCTTTCATGTCAATAAACAAAAAATATTTGTATTTACGTACTGTAAGTTCGTTGAATTACTTGATAAATAAATCGTAGATCAATTTAATCGGAGTTTGATCAAAATCATCAGTTCATCTGTAGCGTGGCTGCAAACAATTGATTTATTTTTAAAAAACTCCAATATAGCAAGTGTTCCACAACTTTCATGATACATTACGTCATAATTGTCGTCCCATGAAGCATGCGGTCGCGCTATAATTGGTTACCTTCCGTGGCGTTACAGAGGAACGAGCGTAGAGATACCGAATGATACGACGATCCTTGGAAAACGCTGCGTTCGATTTTGACAGGCTGCGTGCGTATGCGTCACCGAACTTGACCGTTGCATTTGGAGATTTCGCGTGACTCTCGCTACGACACGACTTGAACGACTGATCAGACTGACTGTAACCAAATACCCCTCCCCGACCCCCGACGTTGACGGAACACGTGTTGACGACTGGCGATGACGAAATCAGTCGATCCATACTTATCTGTCCTTGATATACGTCATCCGTCGATACAGGCACTTTTTCGTTGAATCGCGTTGCACAATCATCCGGCCGCTTGTTGCGAGCTTTCTGGTAATACAGAGCTCGAGAGGAGTCGATAATATTGGTATCCCACAATAGTAGGATGCGTGCATATATAATTATAAAAAACGAAATATCGAGTTTTTGCAGTCGTATATTCAGACAATATAATCAGACATGAGAGCTGTATTATAAAATACAATTGACTTGATCTTGCAATAAAGATATACTGTACATAAATATAAACTAGAACTATGCATTGCCAGTAAAGATCCAAATATATCAATAAAATATTAAAAATTTCGAATGAGCGCGTACGTTAAAATACATTCATTCTAGCTACGTTGCCTCTTATAGAATACATCAGGGATATGTGCATGTAAGTTCTTACAAAAATCCAATATTTAAAGACTTGCTTCATAACTTCGTGCATTGCAATATATAGAAAATTTTATTCATTTTGATTGTACGCATTTTTTCTTAAATGGACAATTATTGCAAAGAACAATTATATATTGTCATTGAACAATGTTTATGAAGCAAACATGAAGCCAAAAAGCTACAAGGATAATCTCTTTAAATCTTTATAAAAAATGTCTTTAAAACTTCGAATTAGTCTTAGTAATGTACCAAATAAACAGCGTTCAGAACAGGTTGTATATCTTTACAATATTTCGTACTAGTTTTTCGTACTTTTAATAATAAAAAAATACTGTATATTCTCAATGATCGTGATCCATTAATTTCCCTAAAATTATATGCACAAATTCTCCTCAATGATTTTATCAGATTCTTCTGATCAACTTCGAATGCTGTTGGCACAGTCTCCATTTCGCATATTGAAGCTACGTCAACTCAACACTCATTATGTCGTAATGTCGAATAAATCACAAACACCTTCGTTCTCACTAAGATTGAAATGATAATCTTTTTCTCCAGGGGGTGGACTTAATCTCATCAATGGTCCACAAACTGCAAATGAAATTCATATAAACATATTATACAACATGATTGACTGTTAAGGTATATATAAAAGAAATATAAAGACATTATTTATAACCCGATCTTTTAAATTCAAAATTGCTTCAAGCTTGATCATGGATAATCTCAATTTTAGTCTATAATTTGGGCCTTTTTTGGCACAAGCAAAATTTTACTTTCAAATTTCTTCAAAATAAAGAAGAGCAGAGGTCCTCCTCCTGAATATTATGTAACATCGATTTAATAATGTAACAGAGATGTTTAAAAACCCAAAATCTTTCTACATTTTTTGAGAGTAAAATAATAAAAGAAATTGAGCTGAACCAACAAGACCCAAATTGCAGATAAAAGAAATAAAAATAAGATTGCAGACAACAGAAAGTTAAGATTCCATCAGTAAAGGAAATGACCGTACAGTCTCGTACTTAAGAGAATTTTGAATAATTAATCAAATTATGAATAACGGTCCAAGATTCGACTTACAGTCAGAATACAATTGATCAAGAAACTCCAAATCTCTTTGGACAATATCTATAATTAAAAATAATTAAAAACATAACTTAAAAACTTTACATTGTAATAAATATAACAAATAAATGTAAATTAAGATAAAATAAATTTACCTGCGGTGCTTACATCACGTAAAACTATCTTAGCTTCTATTAATTCCGAATCTTCTTCTTCTTCATCATCAGTTAATACCGGATCTGGTTTAGTACTGTTTTTTGGTGGCCTAATATTGAAATAAAAATATGTATTTCAATACAATCATAATCTTGAGAAATATATAAAAGTATAAATATATATAAAAGTGTGCATTTTGTACCAAATGAATAGTTCAAACTTGATAACTATTCATCCCCTTTACAAAATCATTTGGCAATTATACTATTTGCTCTGTGCAGATCAGAAATATTATTTTATTATTTCTGACACGATTAGAGCATACATAGACTTATATGTCCTTTTTATATTGCTGCTTACCTTCCAACTTTCCTCTTTGGTTTAACAGTAACTTCCTCTTTTTTCTCATCTTCATTTCCGCGCTTTGTACCCTTTATTATCTCTTCTCGTAATCTCATTTCTAACACTTTATTATCATAAGTTTTAGCTAGTTCAGGTTGGACCATATACACTTTAATTTCTCCCAAATTACTTTTCAGAGTCATGTTATAATTTATCATTGTATCCTCTTGCATGACAGTCTGTCAAATGTAAAAAATAAGATTGTGAAAGATAAATATATACCAATATAATTTGTATCAAATATTTTCTAGACATGGAAACCTGAACCGGATAGTTCAGATTTAAAGCAATCAAGCAACAGATCTGGATTTGATTCCTAGAATTATTGTGTTATTTCTTGAAGAAGACTGAAATTTTCAAAAATATCACTAAGTTAAAAATATCTCTCTCTCTCTCTCTCTCTCTCTCTCTCAATAAGTTAAAAACAAGTCTAAAAAATCCTCCAGGTTGTTTTCAAAAATTGCAATTATAATGCAATAAAATCAGTTTGGAAGCTTAAATCTACCCGAGACTGCAATGAAGTAGAGCAAATATTTTCTAGATATCTGTTAAAATACCTTCAAAACATTTGGTACTGTTATTTCCATGTCCGGAGGACCCTGTATTCCTAGTACAAATTGATCCACAAAGTTTTCTTTAACGTCTTCGTACGTGATATAGGCATATTTTTTATTTATATTATCATCCTTTATATTCTTTATGCTTTGCTGAATCCATCGGGTATGGATATCCAACAGCTGTTCATGATCCTCTAATTTGCTGATCTCTTCCTTTAGGTCTGTCAGTTTTTCACCGACTTCCTGTGTATTGCAGCCAGGTCCTGCACCCCTTTGAACATACATCCCCAAAGTAATAGCGCATGTCACAGGAAAGAGATAGCGGTGTTAGAGTGAGTTACCTTTGTACGTTTTTATCGTATGACAAATTTTTCAAGCCTGTCGATTGACTATTGAATAGAGAGATCCGAGAACCTCTCTGTCCTGCAGCCTTTGTCATAAGACAAAAACGGATAAATGAAATATCCTTAAAAACAAAGGAGTGGCACTTACTTCCATTGAATGCTGTTCTTGCTCTTCTTCTCTATAAGACCAATACCCTCAAGCACATTGGTAATGTCATAGATACGCCGTTTCTGTCGTACCTCCAGAAGGTCTGCGGCCTGTAAAGTTCATGAGCTGTCAGTCGTGTTGTAGATTAGCAGCCTCGGTTAATTATAGAGGCGCCCTAGAGATGAGAATTCCACAATTTTTTATAGGTTAAGGTAAGCTCGCGTGTTAACGACATTGTAATGCTATCGCTGTGTCGACCATACCAAGCATCGGCCCGTGGCTCTGCGGCAAAGGGCGGTAACGGCCGCGTAACCAGGGAAGGTCCGGGCATACGGACATGATTCCCTTGCCGCACACTTCTTTCAAAATTCCCGCAACCCAAGTATGACGTGTACGGCCGCGGTACTTAACCTAGTAAGGTTAACTTTTTCGGAGCCATCGCGAGATCCCGAGTACTCACGACTTTCAAATCCAGCACGCCGTCCTTCGCTTTCTGGAGCAAAGACACGAAACGAGTAGTCAGCAATCCCAACGACTTCTCGAATCGGCTCTGTTGATTATCTGCCATTATCTCGGTCGTTGCGAAAATTTTCAAAACTTGCTAGTCCCTTCGAAATTGCCGCAACGCCACGGACGCCATCCTATCGAGCGCCTAACGGCTATTCAAATATGAGCGCGTGTCTGCTGTTGGTAACAAATTAAACGAAATTTCAAATATCTGATAAATTGCAGCAGCGTAGGCTGCGTTCGGAATGCGCTATCAACGCTATTTGTGTCATACTATATCCTTATTTCATGTTTAATGGACGATGAAAATAGAATGACACAATAGCGCTAATACCGTTTTTCTGAACCTAGTCAGAAACATCAGAGAAAACCCTAAAGCCTTGTGTCCACGATGCTAGAAATCGGTCCAAGATCTTGGAGAAAAAAATTAACAAATCACATTTGAACAATTTGATCACATGACCATTGCGATTGGTCGATTCTTTCTTCATCTGATCGATTATCTTGGACCGATTTCAAGGCTTAAGCCTTGAATGGGCACATTTTAGATGGGATACATTTATCGGCGATTTATGTGCACAAAATTCGCAAATTAAATTATTCATAATCACTGATATTTGCGAGTATCTTTTTTAATACGAATATGTTCATTCTAAAGATGAGGCTTGCTCTGGATAAATATATATGGAAGCAAGCGGATAAAAAAATAAATTCGAGTATAATAAAAAAAAAATGTTATTACTTATTTAGGATTTACGTTTGCAGTAATGTCTAATTAACAAAGACGAATTTTTGTTTATATAACTAGAAAAAAAATTGTAAATAATTATTTAATTTTTATTATCGCGTATTACCTGTGGTGTATTAGTACGAGGTCTGTTCAAAAAGTATCGCGAATTTTGAATTTCCGCGGGTTACGTATATTCGATTTTCGATTTTTTGTGGCGTTATGTTGGTACTCATGTCTCTCACTTATGCCGACAAGTTCGGCCATTTTG
>NW_017304770.1:202136-210935 GCF_001594115.1 Trachymyrmex septentrionalis
GGGCAATTTTGGCGATTAACAAAGCCATCAAAGTGAAAATGTGCTTCATCGCTTAGGATGATTTTGCTCGAAAAATCAGCATCCATTTGTTGATGATTCAATAATCCATTCAACGAACTCATTTTCACTAACCCTAAACTGTCAGCTGTTAAATTGTTTTTTTTTTGGGTTGCCAATACTTTACTGCACAAATGGCGGCAAATTCAAATCTTGCGTTAATTTTGGGACACCCTTTATATATGTGTGCGAGTGTGATATAGCAGCGCACTGGCCTGATATATTAGAGCATACTAGAGATCTCGGGTTCGACCCTCAGCAGAGCCGAAAAATTTTCATAACTCGTAGCTCCTCTCGCAAGGCAATGGCAAACTATCGAGTAGTATACTTGCCCAAGAAACCTTCTTATCAAAAATTGTCGTTCGGAATTGACGTTTAAACTGCAGATCCTCATATACGTTGTGTAGGATTAATGTGCAAAGGTATATGGGAGAGAGACGCCTACTGAGATAGCGTATGACACTTGAAGAAGAAGATGTATATATCTACATATATATATAATATTTATAAATGTATGCACTATATATGTATATAAGAATAAATTTACATTTTATTGCTTTTCGATTACTTATAAAAAATTGTTATATAAAATATAAACAACGATGAAAATAAAATTAAATATGTATGCATCAACAATGTATGAAATGGTCCTTAGAATAAGAACATTTCATACATTATTGATACACACATATTTAATTTTATTTTCATCGTTGTTTATATTTTTATTATTTAAATTAACAGAAGTTCATTAGTGACAATTGGCTCTGGGCTTTGACTAGAACTTGCAGAGCTAAGAGTCTCATCTTTAATTTTTAAAGTGGATGAATCCTTGTCCTTGCTTTTATCTTTTTCCTTTTCCTTATCCTTATCTTTACTTTTATCTTTATCCTTATCTTTTTTCTCTTTATCTTTGTTATGTTTGTGATCATGCTTATGCTTATGTTTGTGTTTGTGTTTTTTCTTATCCTTCTTTTTCTTTTTGTTCTGCAAGAACAGCAAATGCGCATTACAAATTTAATATATTTGACATTTATAATATCACGAAAATGATTGATGTACAAAGATATTTATCCTATTTTTTGAAAAAACTTCATGTACCTTGTTGCTGGAATCACTTTTCGGCTTATGGTCTTCTAAATCTTTTTTAAACATTCCAGGTTCAAAACCTACAGGACCAGGAGTTCCCATGATACCAGGAAGTGACGCAGAATTGTCGCTGTAATACTCGGATTTTACTTTTCCTTCACCAGGTACTGGAATTCCCCGTTCATCCTGTTAAAATACAGTATATAACTAATTTATCCAATAATAAGGTAAAAAGGATATAAAATCATTTTTCATACATTGTTTGTTTTTTGTCGTTTTTGTTCTGAACTATGTTCCACTGGATTTGATGGACCTGGAGGATCTCTGTTTGGAGATAGTTTCCTCTTGTTACCAACAGGTAAGTTCTCGATTGATTCTTCGATTGATTCGTGTTTTACATGTTGTACCGGTGCAACTTTCACCTGAGCAGAATACCAGGATTTAAACATTGTCATTAAAAAATGTTTTACAATTATTTAAAGACTTTATTATAAGTGAGTTTTACTTCACGTTCTGGACTTGGTGGTCCAGCTTTTTTAGGTTTCATGATTGTCGCGATTTCGGGAATAGGAAGACAAAATGGGACTCTCACGCCGTATAAACTATAGTACAAATCCACCAAATCGCAACGCAACTTTGCATCGTGCGACAACATGCCGCTATAAATAAAATTATATATGTTAATAATACAAAAAAAAAAAGATTTTACAAAGAAGATTAAAAAATTGTCATACTTAATTAAATTCCATATACGATCAACTAGATCTGGTTTATCCAAGCGATGTTTATGAGCTCTCTCGAATGGTGGATTTTCTACCATTAATCGTACGAGTCTATGACGTATACCAGGATGTGGATCCATTTCCGCCATATCTAATAAGAATTCTAAGTCTTCCCATTTGCCATCCACGCGAGTAAAATCAACCAATGCTTCTAAAGCTGCTATTCGAATGTCTAAAAAATATTAATTGATCGTTAAGAATTTTGGCAACTCAGAATATTGATACTGATAATATTTTGAAAGTCTAGAGCAATCTAGAGTACCTATAAATTGTCCATATGCTGCATATGCTCTGAAAAGATTAGGATTGCTTGGAAGATGACCAAATTTTTGAAGAATACGTATAACTTTAAGACAAGCTACGCTAACGGTATATTTATAGCAGGGTAATAATTTCTCTAAGTTTAAATTTCTTGTGACTTCTTCTAAAATAGCCTTTGTGTCAATTGATAGAGATTCTGCTGTAATAGCCGTTCTGTAATGATACATTAAGAAATTTATCTACTTGTTAGATTATTATCTGTTTATAATTTATATAAATAAAAATTAGATGTTTATACCCTTGTTGTACACTGATAACCGGTGTAACAGTTGCACCAAGAGCTTCGATTAGTGCAGCTCTATAATAATTGTCGGAATATCTATTCTTGCTGTTATCATTATACTTAAAAAGATCCATTAAAAAGGCTAATACTTCCGGTGGACAAATGCCATGGGCATTACGTAATCCTGCCATTGCAACTGGTATAGTCTGTACAGATATACAAGAGTTCAGAGAAAAGATACTACTAAATAATTCTGATGCAATGTAAATACATGTTAATCCATACCTTTTGTAGAAAATAATGTTGAAAATTCGAGAAATTGTTCTGTTTAATAATCCGCCGGCACGACGCGGATCCAAACAATTTTCTAAATATCGCCAACATTGCTGGCGGACCTGACCAAGTTGCTACCATTGCGTTTCCTACCTGTAAGTATGTATATATTTATAATATTTAATTAAATATTATACAGAGTGTGAGCGTGGTGTAGCAAACAGTGCACTGGTCTGCTATATTAGAGATCTTGGATTCGATTTCCAGTAGAACCGAAAATTTTCATATGCTTGTAACTTCTCTCAAAAAGCAATGGCATACCACCAAATAATATACTATTTGCCCAGGAAACCTTCTTATCACGGAATTGGTTAAACTGTAAATCCCCATATACTTTGTGTACGATCAGTGTATAAAGGTATATGAGAGGGGGGCGCCTACGCATTGATGATAGTGTATGGCACTTGAAGAAGAAGAATTAAACATTTAATAATGACTAACCTTTGTTAAGCAATGAGCAGCGCGAAGTCTAACTTTATAATAACAATGTTCATTTTCAATTGTATCAGTCAGTGCTAATCGTGTGGCAGGTGTTGAATGATGTTGCAAAGCTTCAATCGCTTCTAATTGTGCAGTGACGTCTCTTTCATGTCTCAATTGATATTGCCATTGATAATCAGGTTGCTCAATTTGTACAGCGCGCATGATTGTCATTTCAGGATCAAGTCTGATCCATAATACTGGAGAATCACTATAAACAATTTTTTTTAATAAATAAAACAGCCAAATAATGTTTACGATTCTTACACGAAGTTTATAATTAAAACAATTTTTGATCTTACTCCATAGCAGAGAGATCCATATCAACTTCTTCGCCAGTACACAATGGAATTTTCTTTTTTTTGTTTCTACGACTTTTACTGTGACACGTAATATCTGCTCTGGCCATTGTACCTTCGATTTGTAACGTGTGCTTAAAAGTACCATCTAGTTCTTGAATATTAACTACTAACGGACCCACGTATTTCCTAATTCCTCTTTGATGTGTAATGTCTTGCCTAATTTCTAACTCCACTGTATTTCTATAATGTGTGTATGTGTATATATATATATTTTTTAATTTTGATAATATATCAGATATATAAGATAATGCAATTAAATAAATTTAAATAAAAAAATACCTTTTTCTATTAAATATGAAACTTAGACTGAATTTCGCATGTCCTCCTGTTCTTACCCATTGATCTATAAATACTGACATATCTTTCCCTGTTACAGTAAAGATAGCTTTAGCAAATACATTTGTACTAATTAACATGTGCGACCACAAGCCAGACTCAATCTTTTGCTGTGCAGCATTAGCCGCTAAAGATAATTGTTTATTAAATACCTATAAAAAATTAAATACATAATTAACAGTTAAATTAATACTATTATGCATTAGAGAGAAGAAAAAAAAAAATTTACTTGAAGCAATAATTCTTGGCCAATCCTATGTTCCAGCATTCTCATGATTAGATGTGCTTTCTTGCGAAGAACTTCAATATATTTTGGAGACATGGTATGTAAATTTTTAATAGGAAAATAAAATCCAGGATCAGGAGCTCGAGGAGCAGGCGCTGGAGTATTAGCTGCAATGGGTAATGGTGCTGGTGCTTGAGATGGATCTAGTATTATACCACCAAATTGTTCTTCATATTTCACGACTTCTTGTAATTCCTTAAAAAAATTATATCAATTAAGACAATCAAACTGATAAGCTGAAAAGAGCAAATATTTGAATATATTATGACTTATAAGTACTTACAGATTGAATCCATTCTCTGTATTCGTTATTTCCAAAGCATTTTTTCGCATAGAGTCCTGTTAGATAAGTGGAAATACCCTTGGGTAGCCACGTATCTGACCAATTTTGCATAGATATAAAACATCCGAAAAATTGTTCTGCAATTGCTTGTGCCATTGCTTTTTTAGTAATGTATACTTGATCTATAATTGCAGTGGAATGTAGTAAATTTGTACTGCAAATAAACAAATAGTCATAAGCAAGCACAATATTAGAGCTTAATGGCACATAAAATAAAGGAAATCAATTTTACTTTAAGATGCTCATAGTAGCATAGGCGTTGATATCTTCGTCTATCTCATCGACAAAGACTTGTTTGTAACAGGAATATGGATATCGATTGGACAAAGTTTCCTCATAAAATTCGAATGCTTCGTGCATATATTTTGCAGATACTTTCAGAGATGACAAAAGCTGAGGCAAGCAGAAATGAGTCACTTCATGCATGTAAGGGTCCACAAAAATTTCGAAAGGTCTATAGAAAAAAGAATTTACATTATCATACTATACATAAAATTATTTATTAACTGTTTCTATTTACCTACCCGACTGCTAGTGCAATATTTGGAGCACACGCAGGAGTGTTGAGTACGTAATGAAATGTTTTTCTCCGCATATCAGGTGTGTAGACTACTTCAATCAGATCCCCACAGGAAACTGCAGTCATGGAATCATCAACGGTAAATTCTAATTTCCAAGTACATGGTTCAGCAAAACTGTCCACACATGGAAACCATAATCTAGACGAATTTTCATAGCTGTATGTATACATATGAGCACCTCTCTAAAAAAGATTAGCATATAAATAACATTATTATGAAAAAATATTATTGCATTATAGAGTTTATAAATAATTAGTTTTAAAAATATAAAGTTAAAATTGCTTAATGAAGAATGTTTGTTGAAATTAATTTTAGTTCATTTAGTTCATAAAGAAAGATTATAAAAATTGACATTATCGCTAGAATACAAAGCATCTGAAAATCTATAAAATTAATACCAATTAATAATTTGCACCAGATTCTATCAAATCCTAAATAAAACATGATATTGCAATCTTGGAATCTATAACTAAAAAAGAACATTAATTACAACTGAATTTACCTCAGCTAGAGTTCCTTCGCAATTTGGTACCACAAAATGTACACCTCCTTGTGGTTGTTCCAAAGAAAATTCGATGCTAATCCTTAAGCCTCGGCCTTCTGCAACCAAGTGCGCTGCATCTGGTGGTATTTGAACTACTAATTCACCAGCGTTATTGTCAGGATCAACTTTCTGAGCTGCAGCTAAGTGCATATTAGAGAAAAATTCCAAGGATCGTCTATAATAAAATTGATACTTAGTCTATTAATAATCTGGAATATATTATTAAACTATCAAAAGAAATTCACTTACTGTTTACTGTCTCTTTGACAGATATCCAAGAATGGATCAAAATATTGGAAAGGTGCTTCATAGGTGTCATTTAAACAAACTCTATATATTCTACATTGTTTAGCATTAAGCTTCACCAACCTTAGTGTGTCTCGCAGAGGTATAACTGTCAACTCGACAAAACCAATTATGCTTTTTCTTTGAAAACTTATTCCCGTTAAGCTTAATATTTGATGAGCTATAATATATCAAGTACATTGCAATGCATTAATTATGTCAATAAAAATAAAGACATATAATTTAATACATAAATTGGTATATAAATCTAACTTCTAGAGCATAACCTATAAAAAATATAATTCTTTTATTCCCCACGACATGTAAGATCATATGCATTATTTTCTATTAAATAACTATAATTAATAGTACAAAACAAGTAAAATTCCATGAATATTAATAAAAATTAATTTGGAAACGATTGTCAAAAACATAACCTAGAGAAAACGATTATTAAACAAAGATGCATCCGTTATTCTTACCTAATTTATAGGGACGACTGTTATCACCTGTTTTTTCTTTCTTCATGTTTCTATTTATTTATATATCACTTTTACATCCAAAGAAAAAGATAAGACACGGAAATACACAGAACTCCATAATATACTATATTAATAGATTATAGATCTGTTGATCTGCTTTTTATTCCTGCATTAGAATTTTCTTTCTCGTTTTCGTCAAATATCCAATTGTGTATATTTTTTCACTTTAAAGTTCCAAAAGTATACTAGTTCTAGAAAACAAATCTCAAGTAATGCGGTATACAGTACTGTGCATACAAATAACACATTGCATGCAACATATATATGAATATTTGGTATATGTACAAGTGACTGCAGGTGCGTTCCATTTCACGCATGGTATGCATGATACATCATTTTATCCTTGTTGCTCACCGAATATTAAAGAAAGATAAAATGATACGTCATGCGCATTATGCGTGAAACAGAATGCAGCCTGCGTCTCTTCTACTACAGACTGTTTGCTGCGTTTTAGGAGTCGATTGTGTATCTTGAAATGAGGTGAAAATTACAAAAGTGAGAAAATAATTTTCACTTCATTTCGAGATAAACAATCGACTCCGTGTGATTCGTGATGAGTGAAGGAAATATTCCAGATGCCAGTACATACATACAGTACTGAACACGCAGTGCATTCGCTTTGTATGCTTTCAGCGCTTTCATTGCTTTTAGCGCTTCTACTCTTGCTTCTACTGTCTAATGAACAATTAGAACAGAATGATAATTATAAGTGCTTAAAGGGTGAGCATCCAAACGTAGTCTAATTAAGTGATCATTAATCCAATTGATCAAAAAGATATATGATACTTACATTTATCTACATAAATTTTTTTAAAATATTATTATTTTTATTTGTTACTGCCACATGTTGTAAATATTTTTTATTTTTTTAAAATATTTTCGTAATATCCCGATAAATTTTTCATGCATGAATGTGTATAAATATGTATAAACATACCAAAACACGTATAAATATTCATAAATATGTATAATTAAATATGTCGATACACGTTCATACATCTTTCTTTTTTTTGTAAAATGACTTTTTAGTATAATAGAGAAATAATAATATTAATGTAAAAACATAAAAAATAATTAAAGGGATAATTTTCGCATTGTTTGTTTTAGAAAAAAACAAGTTTGGACATATTTCATTATATATGTATATATAATTATACATGTTTATGAATATTTATGCGTGTTTATACATATTTATACATATTTATGCATGAAAAATGTTTTACCAGGATTTAATAATTTATTGACAGTATAGAATAATCTGTCTATGATTCAAAATCCTTGTTTTGCTTTTCCTTATAATATATATTCATTAATTCAAAGAACTCTAATTACTGCGTGACACAGTTCTAATAATATCTTAAGAAATAAATACTATTTATACATTATTAATCTTTTTACATATATTTTAACTTTGCTTTATTACATTTATTGAAAGTTTGAATTTTTTATTAGCAAATGACATCTGCAAAGTTTAGATTAGAAAGAAGAATGAAGATAAATTTTATTAGATAAGTCTGTAATTGTCTTTTGTCGATATAAAGGACGAGGATACATCATTAATCATTTTTTTTTTTATGAACGCTTTCGTAATTTCTTCCGATACGTAGATCGTAGAAACTTATCACCCTGCGATAATATTTTATTTAACGAGTGTACATATTTCTTTTATTTACGTGTGTTACTATTACATATATTCGATCAGATAATCCTTATATCGAGGAGACGAAAGTTAGGGTCGTCTAAAATACAAATAATAGATCTACTTTAGTATCTTTAATGTGCGTTCACCACACAATGTAGGATTTTATTAATTTGCTTTTTTCTGTTAAAGGGTTTAACGGCTTTGTCGATATCGTTAAGGCCCAATTGTTCCACTTTTTGGTAAATTTTACCTATTGAGTACGTAGCAAGATGACTCAATCACATACGCGGATTTCCAGATTTATTTAACAAGTAAAATTTGACAGAAAATGTGACATTATCTTACTTAGAACCGATTATTCCAAAAGATGGAATCTTTGGATGGCTCTAAGTAAGATAATGTCACATTTTCTTTGTAAAAGGCGATATTATTGTTACTATATTAATTGATATTTTGATCTTCCTTCTTTTTCTCTTCGTATAAGTCTTACATGTATATTTCAACAATTACATAGACATATATATATATATATATATATATATATGTATATATATATATATATGTGTATATATTATATGTAATATATGTGCAGATCG
>NW_017304770.1:211087-217219 GCF_001594115.1 Trachymyrmex septentrionalis
TATTACTACAAAAGTCTTATCAGCAGGGTCGAATTAAGGTTTCTGTCGTCCCCTCTTCAACTGAAGAACAATCACGTCGGCGAAACGAATACTAAAAAAAAGAGTTATCTGTAGAAATTGAGGAACCGTAAAGTTATTTTTTTTTACTATAGTCTAAGTTAGGCTCTAGTGCTAATATGGCACTGCTTATCAGTGATTAAAATTATTTTTCATACATGATATTCACGTAGGTTTTAATCTCTATTTCGTATTTTTATAAAAATAAAAGATATTATTTCTTTCTTTAATTTTATATTTATTTATAGGAAAGAGATAGCAACATTTGTTCATAATTTATTTGTAATTATCAAAACATTTACATGTAATTCTCTTCGAGTACAAATTCCATTTATTTATGTTTCATTCTAGTCATTTAAGTGTAATTTTTTCGTGTTGTTAGCTTGTTAATAATGGAACATTTAATATCTAATCGCGATTATCAGCGAAAGTGCCTTCCATTTAGTGACACAAGTATCAATCTGTCTTTGTTACTCATGAAATGCAAAGAAAAATAGAATGATATTTGTGCCAACTTGTGTCATTAAAAGGAAAGCATCTATAATATCATAACGAGTGCTCGGCGCGTGCTCGCTAAAACCCTTCGTGACTGCGTCGATTTTTTTTTCTTCTCTGTAAATAGGCAGCAGTAACCCAGGAAATTGTAATCGTGACGAATAAAAGGCAGTCGGTGGTAAACGTCAGTTTGTCACATCGTGAAATTTTTGAACAAGATAGGTGTTAATTGTTCGTTACGATAATATTTACACTATCATGGTGGCAAATTAATATCGTGGGATATGAACACATTGGAAAGGCCATGCGCTCAGCAAGTTTTCCATTTATCTGACATCACTAGTGGAGCGGCTAAGTAGAAGAATTTAGGAGAGTATTCTCTATTTTTCTATTATTGAATGTTAGAATTAAAAAAATAGAGACAATTTTTTCTTGAATCAAATATAGGAAAAATGTGTTGTGATTTATCGGATTCGACACTGCAATTTTTCGCTTTAAGAGGCTCTTAAAAGAATCATAAAAAACAGGAGAATAAGAGAAATAATCAATCAGTTAATAAGAGTGTCAAAGAAGATTTCAACGTGAACTTTTCTTATTTTTTCTTGTTCTTTTTTATTTTCGGACGTCAGGATCGATAATAGGAAATGGTGTTCCTGAGTGACATACGACCTCTTTTGCATATTGCGAGACTGTTTGGATGTGGACTTTTTCTTGTTACGGAGGACGATATTATGATAATGAAGTACGGCACTATTTATACGGTTCTATTTGCACTCTTGTATGTTAGTCTTTGCATCGCGAATATTTACATGCTCCGCTGGGACGACATGATTGGACCGAGGCTGCTGATGCTCACTGTGGTGAGGACAGGTCTCTCGTATAGCTGCGTTTTAAGTGACATTGTGATGACGTATTGTTATAACTGGAAGATACGAGCTGCACTTTCGCATTTACGCATTTTCGATCGGACAACAAAATATAAGGAGCCTAAATACCCTCACATGATACGTTATGTCTGTTGGTCATTGGTTTTTGTTATGTTATCGTTTTGGACAATAGTTGGATATATAACGTTCTGGTGAGTATTAACAAATTTTATGTAAGGTATCAAAAAAGAATAATAATAATACATAATTCTTATTACAATTAAAAAGAAAAATTATTTAATTATAATATCTTTACAACATTAATAAATGTAAAGGAGCTAAGAGCAAAAGCTGTAGATTGAAATATTGCGAATATTTAATAACGTTTGTGATAAAATACAACATATTTTTGCGATTCGATCAACAATCAGAACGACATTCTCGATGTTGGTAAAGTAAATATAAAGCAGTTACATTCTATATAATACAAAAAGATTTTAAAGATTATATGCTACATGTTACAAAAATAATTAAATTTTTTATCATCTATCAAAAAATACGCACTATTCATTATAAACTTAAATTTTAATTATTGTTAAGATGGTACAACTCAATATAAAAACATACATTTTGTTCTTGTACGACGACTGGTAATGGACCTTCGTATTATTCTTATACTAAAGTATGTACAGCCGATATTAATGATATTATTTTATCGATTGACTTACACACACAGTATTTAAACAAATACTATGACGTTGTCAAGATTTTAAATTTGGTCACATCTTTATTATCATAAATTTACTAAGCGTATCATTTTAATAGCGTACAGTTTATATTGCGTTAGTTACTGAAGATGACCAAAATAATGTAGTCGAAACGTTTAGATTTTTATTATAGGTATCTACACACGAAAAATCTGTATCGATTCTTATATAGATTTTTCTTTTATTTATTTAATTACATATCACTCGAGTCTTTACACTTGTATTTTTAATGTAAAATGTAAAATGTCTTGTCTTACTTCTCTAAACATATCGATACGATGAGAATTACAGTCTTTATAACATATTATAACAAGAATGACATGACGTGAGATAACAATACGGAAGAACGAGTTTCATTATATAAATTTTTTAATGTATTTCAAACAGAAGAGAGAAGAATTTATTTTAAACGCTAATATTGATGACTAATACAGGATGTCACAAAATTTTTATCAAGCGCTTTTGTGTAGAATGAGCGGACTAAATCGAGTTGAAAAGTCCACTACTATTTTGCAATTTTCGCAATAGTTAACAAGATATTAATTAATAAAAATGCCGAATATTGGTCTTCAATAATTTTTTTCTCAAATACTATTAATTTTACAGAAAAATTGCAAGAGACAAAAATTGTTTATTTTTTTCTTGTAGAACTCTAAGAATTTTTTCAGAATTTGTTATCAACTTTTTAGTACTGTATTTTTTTATTTATTAACTATTTTTATCAATACGAGAAAATATGATATTAAAAAATTCTGAAAAAAATTGCAGAACTTTATGAGAAGAAAATAAACAATTTTTATCTCTCGCTGTTTTTCTGTAAAGTTGATAGTATTTGAGTAAAAAATTATTGAAAACCAATATTCAATGATTTTTAGTAATTAATATCTTGTTAACTATTGTGAAAATTGCAAAATGATAAAAGACTTTTCGACTCACTTTAGTTCGCTTTATACAAGAGCAAACAATTTCACTCTGTATACATTTCTTAATAACTTTAGTATGCAACAGTATAAGCGATATGGTTATATCAAACCAATTTATATCGGAGTAATTTGTAAACATTTATAGCATTATTTCGCAAATTCATTTTGTTTCATGATCAATTTTATCGTACGACTATATTATTATTCGTAATTTTTTATTCGTAGCGTGGAGCCCAAAGACTCTGTGTTTAATGGTATAACTTATGCTATTGTTAATACAACGCTAACGATGCAATTAATAACATTCGCCAGCCTGTCATCTCTTCTATACGAGAGATATCATCGTCTTTGTGAATCATTGCTCCTGCCTGAAGGTAGATTAATTGCAAAGAATGGTATGTCTATAGCGTTTATTAATGCGTTAATAATTTATTGATATTATTTAATATTTTGCTTATATTACTATTTTTTAATTTGCAACTTTGTTGTATTCCTAATAATTTTTAACTACTAATCACAATTTACATACAAGATCGTGGAAACGTAAAGAAAAAGAATTTCTTAAGAAAAAAAGATTTGTTCATCGCAATTTAAATCGATCCGTCATCTTTTTCCTTTTAAAAAATTTAATAATGCAGAGCTATAATTAGCTTATTTTCTAATGCTTTCTAAATTGCTCTCTAATTATTTTACTCTTGTAAGTTTTTTTAATTTTAATGTTTTATTGAAACACTTTCGCCGTTTACTTGTTATCAATGTTTACTATCTGCGTATGTCTGCCTTCCCATGTAGCTCAACCGACGAAGACAGGATAGCACTGAGGATCGAAAGTCTGAAAAATAAATGACATTGATTTATGGCTCATTTTAAATGCGAATATAACATCTTCGATGAAATAACGGAAATAGGTTTAATTAATGTCAAGTAAAATTAGAAAAATGTTATTTTTAAGAAACACATTTGAGATTAAAAAAAAAACAAAAAATATATATTTATTAAATTCATTTTTTATGTGAACGGAATTTATCAGATGCAGCTATACGATTGCAACACTGTAATCTTTAATAAATTTCACACATATATAAGTAGGACTTAATGTACATAATTAATAATTCTTTAAGTACAAGCAGTCAAATTGTCTTTAATTAACATTTAAGAATAATCACATGCAACGTTGTATGTTTAATCAGATGGCAAAATCATGGTAGTGGATCGCTTGGACAAGCAGTTTCATTTGCAGGAAGTGTGGTGGTTGCATTCGTGTCTCACCAATGCGACCGAGATGATAAACTCCGTGTATTCGATACAGCTTTTGTTATGGATCTTTTGTATGTCCTTCAATACACTTACACGCATTTATACGATCAATAACGGCGCGATCTTACAACCTTTGTTGATAGCAAGAGAAATTTTACTGGTATCTGCTTGTGTGACAAATCTGCTGATCATTACCATCATTTGTCACATGACTGCGACCCAAGTACGTTAATTTATTCTCGAGCAGGAAAGGTCTCTCCATGTGACTGACGAGTTTAACTCTTGTTCTTTTTTCAAAGGCTAATCGTGTTGGCAAGATCGCCTTTACACCATCATCTGCCATTCTTGTTAAGAAAAATTTTATGCAGGTAAAAATAAAAGTTTTGCTAATTTAGTTAACTCTAATTTGAATCTTTTATAAAATACGCCATTTATTTATTTAATTAACGTTTTATTCTAAATTCTAGATAATTAATTTTTCTTATTAAATATTAATTAAAATAAATAATTTTTCTTAATATACTATAATTACAGGATTGTTGTGTAGAAGCTGTTACTTATTTCCAACTGCAACAAGTACACTTCTTTGCTTGTTATGGAATTATACGCATCGATCTTCCATTGCTTCTTTCGGTAAGAATAATATAAAGATTTTAGAATCAGTAATCGAAATTGTTGCAGTTTGTATTTCATTTAATCCGTCGCTGCACAAAATTATTTCGAAAATTCTTTATACCTTAATAAATGTTTTATTCGTTACTTTTCGCAGATAGCTTCTGGTATAACTACGTATCTGGTAATCCTTCATACCGCTAATGTTTAGCAGTAATCTCAAACAGTTCTCAATGCGCCACATCAGCACGATCGATCGTGCTAACTACATCCTGCTAATTACATTCTCATTTTTTCTATAGCGGTTTACGAATCGGCTGTGGAACGTGCTGTGGAGTCGAGAAAAAAGCTCTGCATATTATGCGAAAAAGGTAAATATATATGATTTAATATTTAAAAGAATATAATTTAAAAAGTATTGTATATAATGTTTCTGTTACTTAATTAATTTTTGATATCACACATTACGCAGATAATTGCATGGAGAGAAACAAAACATTTGTAACAGAATATCCATTATGGGTTGTCGGTGTATGTTGAAAGAGCATATAGTAATATAAACAGCACGTTTTTACAGATCGAATGTGGCTGTAGAAAGTAAGCATAATAGATGTTAAAAAAAATATTTTTTTTAATACTGTTCCTTTCAATGATGTACAATTATTGCAAAATATGATAATCACTAAAAGCCATAAAACTATTGCCCAAAATATTTTTTTATAGTTCTTAACGGTTTAATTCATTAAAAAATACAAATATTGATTTTAATTTTAAGAAATGTTTTCAATTACTTAAAATAAAATTAAACAGTTACAAAAAATGTCTTTTATTTTAATACTGTGATGTATTTAAAATAATCAATAAAATTAGAAGGGATTGTATTTCATTCTTAGACTTGCTGTAGCTGGAAGTAGATTGCAGCTTCCACACTGTACAATTCTGAGATTATTATTTATTTTAATTAATATTTAAAAGAAAAATGAATTTTTTACGCGTTAATCACACATTAGATGGCATTAAGGCGAACAAGAAAAAGACAGTGGGCATTCTCACATTAAAAATCAAGTTAAAAATTATAATTAAATTCATATAATTTGCTTCAAAACGACATGATTGAGAAAATATTTAAAATATATTACCTAAAAACATTATTAT
>NW_017304770.1:217319-233648 GCF_001594115.1 Trachymyrmex septentrionalis
ACTTTTTTCTTTAAATTAATTATATATATATATATATATATATATGTATATTTTTTAAGTTCAAAACGGTCTTTTCCATTTCTTGCATTCTAGCTTAACTGAATGACAAAAAAAAATATGTTATCATATAAAACTCAACGCGTAAAACCGAGCAATTTCTAAGTGAAAAAACATAATTTACTCTTGTGCCAAATATAATGTTCACGCATTCCATATATATACTTTTATTTTCTTATTCCTTAGAACAACAAAGATTGAAATCAGATGTTAAATGTGTATACACAATAAAGTAATAAATTATCTGTAAAATAAGAAAAAAATGTTATGTTGATATTTTGATATTATTATATTCTCCTTCCTTTTTTTATTTCCAAATACTTGTTAAACAAAATTTGAGAAGTTAGCTTCTTTTTTTTATTTTCTATCAGAATTTTCTATCAGAAAGCAATACTTCAAGTAAGGGAATCATAGTTAATTAACATAACTAGTTAATTAAACTAAATCATATGTTGTGGATTCTGTTATATGTAACGGTAATAAATAAAAATTTGATTGAAAATTAAAAATATGCACATGTTATGTATATTTTTATAATTAATACGTACGTACATGGAGAAAAAAGGTTTGCTATAAACGCAAAAGGGATTACAAAATGTGTTTGCCAAATTTCTTTGCTGTTTATATCAAACAAATTTGCATATTTAACAAATATTTTGCGTTTAATCTTTTATATAAATAATCTTTTGTAGCAAGTAAAAAAAATTACGCATTAATTTGTATTTGTTACTAATATAATTTTAATTATAACAACGTATATTTGCCCACATTTTGTATTTCAATTTTTTACACTGACGCATTCCCCATCCTGATGAAGTGAACAGCAAGATTCACGAAACGTTGGCATTTCCAATGGATAATGACATGGCGATAACCCCTGCCTGATAAATCTTTTAGCATCTCTGAAGTAGAGACTCAAAAGTATTATGCTTCATTATAAATATGTTTTATGTTTCATATAATGTAAATTCTGCTAATATATGTTACATGTAAGTAGCGATAAAATAAAAAGAAGGAATTTTATTTTACTTTATTTTAATTAATTAATTAAATCTCATTTTAATCTTTATCTTCAAATATTATATACAATTATATATCTTTTGCTTATTTGACAAATATATTTATTTTTATTGCAACTGCAGCAAATCTTGATTGCTGAATTAACAAATATAAGTCGACAAATTTTATTTGTTTACACCTGCAAATAATTTTGCGATCCCTACATTCGCACATAAAATTTGCCGTTATGGCAAAGGATTAGCGATTATAGCAAATTTTTTCCTCTCCGTATAAAAAGTTGATTTTTTATAAGTATATCTATTTTTTCAGCTGAACTATAATTAAACTAATTATAATTAACTAACGTAATTTTAAATGAATTTAAATATATACATATGAAAAAAATGTAGAATTTTGCCCAAAGTTTTGGAAACAGTAGAAGCAACAATATTTATCAATGCGCATATCTATTTTTGGTTGAAAAAGTTTTTTACATTTGTATTCGAGAATGTTTCTTTACAATTTTATTGTCGCTTTCTTAACGAATATTGTAAAGTTTGTCACTTATATAAGGTATTACGTCTATACACATTTGAGATTTTAATCTTAATAGTATTCATGGCATTGAATTATATAGATCGTTTACATCAATTTACAATGTTGCAGCAATCTTATTGCGCGTATTTATATTTAAAATTTATATCGAGGTGAAGAATCTATTTTAAAGTTTATCATAAAATCGACAAAAATTTATCATTTTAATTTAACGATTGCTCTTGATAAGAGCAAGTAAAAAAAACAAATTCAACTAATACGTATGAAACATGTTTAGAAAGATTATAAGGAAGGAAAAATAATGTTTTCTACATTCTGCACTCTATAGCATACTTATCTAAAAAAAAATTAATTTTATAAGAGAAATTTAAAAAATAAAATTTGCAAATTAGAAAATATCTAAGATTATAATTTAGATTATTATTTCAAGTAAAATTTTGTTTGCGTTTTGTTATCTATAAATTAAAAATAGTAACATTTACGATAAAAATCTGAATCTGTTTCATTTTTAATAACTGATACCTATGATATACACATATATTGCAAAAAATATGAGTTAAAATTTTTAAACTTTTATTTGAATTCATTCTTTTTATAATATTATCTTATAAAACTATTTGTTAAAAAAGTATAAATATCTTAATAGCACAGATCTCCAGGAGATGTCTTTAGAATATTTAGAGGATGTCCGTATAAACAGTCAAGAACATCCCTAGGATGTATCCGGGTAAGTGTTATTAAAGTAAAAAAAGATGTGAATTACAGATTAATGAAAGGAAGCATCAAACGAATATCAAATTGATATCTCACCGAGCTTCATAATTAAACAAACATCGGCTATAGTCATCACCGGAAATTTAACACAAACGCCTAAGAGAAATAAAACTACCACTAAACAATTTCGTGCTTCTGCTCCAACCATGATTCAAACCGATACCGCGTCCCCGATGGTAGTAACTGGTAACATTCCACGTGTTACCACCGCGAACCCTTTCCTCGCGTGCAGCTTGATGCCAATAAAAGATTCTGCGAACGTAAGTGTCGGTACTGTGAGAAGTTGGACCATATTGTGCGCAACTGCCGAGACTCTCGGTGTACGTGTACGTTGCTGCTGTTGTAACAAACCACGGTATATTACAGCAAAAACTTATTCCTCACACTCGGAAAAAAGTCGTTAGAGCAGACTTTTGTCGTATGGAACCCGTGCCGAAAAATCTCGATTTTTTTTGTGTTCTCTATTATTTATACTATTACTATTACTTTCTATTTTAATATTTTTATACGTAGCTTCTTGGTTGGTTCAGGATCCAGTCGTATAATAAGATTATACGAAGATCACAATGATGGCGAATAAGACTTTGTCATTGAATGACATTATGGTCAAGATATTATGGGATTTTTACAATTCTTTTCATGGAAGCAATAAGGATTATTTGCTGATTATTCTTTATGTACCAACTGTACTAGTCAGTGTGATAGCTAACATTTTTGTGATAATTGTAGTCTGCAAATATCATTTAAAGAGGTAAGTAATTATGCAAAGTTTTTAATTTAGAGTACTAATTATGAATTATCTAATATCTGATATTTGTAATAAATAGGCAAAACGAGATGCGAAACTCTAATATCCGCATTTTTCAAATTTTATATCTTTATTAATTGAATTATATTGTGCTATGTTGAATTATTAACAGATTTTCGGGTTGTTGTAGTTTCAAACTTTTTGGAAAAAAAAATTTTTTTAATTAAGTGCCAACAAACTTACAGATCTTTATTATGTGTGGAACTAGATTCACATCCCCGATATGAAACAAACAATACAGTACCGAATTTATTGAATAACAAATTCAGAGAGCAAACGGCAAGAGATGGCTTCTCCGATGGCTCATTGTGATCTTACACGATTTCAGTAGCATTTCGTGTAGGAGCACGAGTTTCTGGTTGAAAAATAATCGAAGACTTACTACCGACAGCAGCCCCAGCTGTTATATACATTCGTCCATTATGAATGCATTGCGGATAGTTTATTTGTATGATACGTTGCGTATATAAGC
Source organism: Trachymyrmex septentrionalis (assembly GCF_001594115.1). NCBI lineage: Eukaryota > Metazoa > Arthropoda > Insecta > Hymenoptera > Formicidae > Trachymyrmex > Trachymyrmex septentrionalis. Next base: position 220,985 of record NW_017304770.1, read on the forward strand.
CGGAAATAAGCGACGGATATATGCAGCGCTTCGTGAAATACCTGAACAGTTACGAACACTGCACCAGAATATATTTTTCATTAGAGCAATAATCTTTTCCGTAATCGGAATTAGAGCTATCTTGATGAAGATTGTTTTTATCAAACGCAACACAAGTATCGTGTTAAATTTTATTGACTAAATTACGTTTAATAAAAATAATTTATATATATATAAATTTAGTGATTTGGTGATTATCAAAAATAATTTAATAAACTTTTGAAAATTCGAATATATTACGAAGCATTATATCAATTTCGTATCAAAACAGGTAGAAAATCTTATGTGTTGCTACTTATGTGAGCCTTCTGAAGAACCTTCTATTGTTGAATTTGTACCTCATTCTATAATCTAATATTCTACGAATTTTACTTTTGTTTGCAAAAAATTTACACTTATCAATATTCTTAACTAAAGTTGCTAGAATTAACTTAAACATTTCTCTTATCAATATTCATTAAATATTCATTAAATTAACAAAACAAAAATACGATTGTAAAATAAACAATAATTTTTTATTTATAAAATATTTGTCGAAAATATAATCTTTAGATTTTATTAATTAGATATTTAAATTTATACATACATAAATAAATCGCAGAAAAAAGACAGACTTTGCTTATATGTGTAAAATTAAAGATACAATTCTTACAGCGTTACAAATTATTTTGTGATTAATCTGTCCATGGCTGATTTATTGGTTGCCACAATATGCATGCCAATGACAATCAGTCAGGAAATATCGATGTCATGGAATCACAGTGAATTCCTGTGCAAATTAACTTCTTATCTGCAAAGTAAGAATTTTTACAAAGCTCTCAAATAATTGATAATCCAGTCTGATCGTACTTATCATTTGTATGTATTTTTATGCTATTTTATTGTGTGAATAATATTGTTGATTATTTAATCACTTACTGTGCTTGTGTATATTTTCTGCACGACTTTACATATATATAAAAACATTGTAAATATAAATAATTATCCGATTTGAATGGAAATATATACAGAAAAGCTCTCTATTATGAGATAGGTGCCTAACATAAAATAGCGGCGTTTCTAAACTAATAAATGCTATCTATTGGTTCCACTAATTTATTGCTCTTGGATTGAAAATTATTTAGTCAAAAATTCATTATTAGATCATGCCTGTAGTCTTGTAAAAAAAGATTTTAGAATTTAGATGTTTTCAAGTTTCATTGAGATGAGTCTTTAAACCTTGTTTATTATTTAAATAAATATTTGGCAATAAATTCTTCATGTAATGATAGAGTAAGATCGTTTTAATAGAAAAATACGAAATATGTTGAATTGCTTAATTACAAATGTTAGATTTGATGATCATAACTCATAAAACGTGGAAATCATAATATGAGATACCCCGAGTATTTCTAATATGAAATAACCTATGCTGCTGTATTATAGTGAAAATTGTTGCTAAATTATGAATGTTATTGTGTAATAATAAAAAGGACAATTGGAATGAACATCGATGCTTACAATTAGTTTCAACTATCTGAAGACGAGTCTCGGGTACATTGCATCGCATGCTCATTTTGCGCGCACATTGGCTGTGTCTGTTTGTATTTTAGAAACATTACATGAAGATTTTTTAATTGCATTAATACTGATGTACTTTGCGTTTTATTATCGATTTCTCGGATCATATTAGGAGCATAATTTTTTGACTTTGCAATTTTTGACTTACTTTTTACATTTCTTTAATTTTCAGAAAAAGTAGAATAATTTGAATTAAATTTTTTACATAACATTATTTAAAAAAATAAAGCTTATTAAATTCTTTTCTATTATTTTTTTAAAATTCTGCTCATAGACTTCTAGCATTTACCCAAAATGAACTCGGTATCTCATAATAAGGGCTTTTTCTCTGTGTATATGTGTGCGTGCGTGCGTGCGTGCGTGTGTGTGTGTGTGTGTATGTGTGTGTAATATAAAAATATATATATAATATTTTTTGTTACATTTATAAATTTTCTAATTGCATAATCACTTGTGCGTGCAACAGGTGTAGGTGTTACTGCCTCAATATATACTATTATGGCTATGAGCATCGATAGATATCTGGCGATAAGAAATCCCATGATTCTCCGCTATATATGTAGTCATAAGAATATTATTCTCGTTATCGTATCTATTTGGCTGGCATCCATGGCTTTTTTTATTACAATCTACGGAGCGGTAAGTCTTTTGATACCGAGTCTGTGGTGATTAATTGTCAAATTGTAGAAACTAATGATGAAGTGAAGACCGTTACATCTATTTTATATGTATACTTTTTATATATATATATGACATAAGCGAATGATCTTTTTTTTTACACAGATGAGACTCCAGGATCCAATGACGAAAGTCATCAATAAGGCTCTGGAGTTAATGGCAAGCGAGAATTATACACACAATAGCATCTCGCCAACACCACCAGGTTTCAATATGTGTATAGAGGATTTTACGTCATTAGGAATTAGACGAGATGTCTTCGGGAGCATACACTTCGTATTCTCTACTGCTATTCCATGTAAGTTTAAATAAATATTTATTGTCCTTCTGTGATATTACAAGAATCTTCTCCTTATATAATTTTTTCATGACAAACATGCATAAATTGCAACAAAGCAAATTCTTGCTTTCATATTGCCATACATAAATCTACAATCTAAATTTAAATTTGACTCTACCCATAAGCAGATATTTGCTTATACGAGTATATGCGTGTATTATTATTTTAATTTCCATACATAATGCTTTCTGAGTAAAGGCGATTAAACTAATATTAACTCGTTATTTTATTAAATAAGAACAATATTACATTTTTTAAGAAGATTTTTATACGTTTACTCTTGCACAAGCACATGATTGGATCACGTACTTGATAGAATAGTCTTTGTTTTTTTTTTCTTTACATATTTTCTTATTGTATATTTAGGTCTCGTTGTATTACTAGCCTACTCGTTGATTGGCTTCACTCTTTGGTCTAAAAAACCACCCTTCGATTACGATAACAGGGAAAGTGCCAGCTCGCGGCAGGTCAGATCAATGAGAGATCTAAAATTTTGTAATTAAATTATTAGCAATAATTTTAAAGTTTTCCTAAAAACGCAGCCGAATTCCGAAAATTTGCGAGATCTATTCTAGATACGCTGATATCTTTTATTCATAGAGCTCCAAATTACGACATGAAAGAAAACGAGTTGCATTGATATTACTATTCCTCGCTATACTATTCGCTCTGTGCTGGATGCCTTACAATATTACCAAATTTTTGATTGATCTCGACGTTATCGGTAAGTGCGAAATCTTGCAATAATTAATCTTGCAATAATTAATCTTGCAATAATTAATCTTGCAATAATTTAATTTCTATATTTTGCAAAAATAATATTTTGTATCTAAAATATTAATTATAAATAAATGTCAATTACAAGTTGATATATTTCCTATTCTTGATGATTTCTCTAATTCTCTACGATCTCCAAGTACATTTTGTAATAAGAGTAATCCATATAATAATAAAAATAACCTAGTCTAATAATAAAAATGCAATCTTTTTCACGTCAATAAGTATAGATTAATTAATTTTAATAAATTTCTTATACACTTTATTTACAGGCCCATCAACGTCAACAAATAACACACTGAAGTACTTCCTATTTTTGGGACATGCAAACAGTGCTTTGAATCCTGTGGTTTATTGTTGGATGACCCGTGGTTTTCGTCAGAAACTTGTGAAGATTTTATGTTGTATCTCCAATAATCTATCGCATTATGATCCTTCGCGAAGAGTAAATTAATTACACATTTTTTTCATAAATTCTCAATTTTTTTATAAAGTTAAACCAATAACCCCTTGCAGTAAAACCCTTGCTTTTCTGAATGAATACAAATTGAAATAATAATTATGTGGATCTCTAGACATTAGACAGGTATTATCAGAAATACTTTCATAAAAAAATGTTTTTTTTTATTAAATTCTCTACACACTTAATTAGATGGTTCAATACTTGAGAAAAGTTATCGATACTGATAAGTTTCCTAGGTAGAATACAAAATCATAAAAAGATCAAGATAACAAGTTTTGTGTTGAAACTTTTCAAGTTTCATGCTGAATACAGTTATTAATATTTATTTTTTTGTGCTTTAGTGCTAGATTTGCAAAGTTAATATGTTATATTTTCTATTTTATTTTTTAGTGTACGGGATGAATGTGAAATTTTTTTCTCTAAGGAACTGCAAACTATAAAAATGCTATTGAAACTGCTAATATTTTTGTCATACAGGGTGGGGCAAAAGTCCCGCTACCATTTTGATTGCGCGCCATCTTGGTTATGTGACGTATAGCTCAGTTTAGCTTTAACCGTTGTGTTGTGTAGACGTCCAAATTTTATATGGTAGCGGGACTTTTGCCCCACCCTGTATTAATAAAATGTCATGCTAACTTTACGGTATTAATATTTAAAAAATGGTAGTTCTAATAGCACTATTCATATTAGGTGAAAAAAGTGTACAAATTAATTCGATGCCTTTATCGATGACTTTATCGAGTTAAAATCGCCAAGTTTCTTCCGCGAGGGCTTCGTCAGTTGCTCGAAAGATAGATAAAAAGTCATCAAAAACAATAAAGACTATTTCGAATATTAAATGTGTACTTATCTTTGTGCGAGTAATTTTAAATTATGAAAAAAAGACACCGAATTAATTTGTACACTTTTTTTATATATAGTTCTACAATTCCTTATAAAAATAAAAAAGAATTCCTGATTGTTTATATTAAAAGAAACAAATTTAAAAATATGATGCCCTAACTTCGCTAATCTCGAATGATAATATGAAAATTAATCATTCTTTTTACATTGTTGCAGAACGCGATGACGATCGCTGATGACGTGCCATATATCCCTTGTAAGCGAAAGCTGATAACTGTGACAAAGAAACAATGTGTTGTAGCAAAACAGCAGCAAAAAGGCTTTACATCATTTCAACAGCTTTTCTCAGGACGCAGCAGTCATTCGTATAATTTGAAACGTATTAATATTGAATTGAAAAATATTTATGACAATTCGAACATACAGATTGCTCCAGGATATGATAGGAGGGATCAACGACAGAATAAGGACAAGTATGAATTAAAGACCAGCCAATTAGAGTCGAGTACTTTATGTACCACAGATGGACAACGTTAACTAGCTGCTCCACTGTGCCAATTTTTTTCTGAAAATAGGCGTTTATTATCGATTGTTTCCTCTTTAATAAAAAGACTCTTTCTTTTTTATTAAAATTTTATTCTCACAATACGAATAGCACGTAATAAGTCCAAGCACTGTCGATCATCGCTGCGCAATGACATTACGACACAAGGTATGATACAATGAAATTTGTACACTAAATCGATGAGATACCTACTATAGTAGTGCGTACGTGCATGTATATATGCGTATGTCGTGTATGTGTTCATATATTCACGTCATACAAATAAAGTGGCATAGAAAAATATGTATGCTCCGCTGTATGGCCCCACGTGAATCGTATTGCTTACGTCCTAAATTCCTACTTTTTTTCGTATTCCCACGGGATAATCATTGCAGTCTCCACGCAATTTCTGTTCTTTACTTCTGCGTTTGTCGAAATGGATGGTTGAAGGTACTTCCAATTGCGACGATACTTAAAAAAAAAAAAAAAAAAAAAATCTTCATTTCCTTTTCCGTAAAAACAAATTTTGATCTCTTATTGTCTTGTTATATGATCTTACTTATTGTCGCATTTTCGTTACAAAAAAAGGAGAGAAACTGCATTCAAATGCTCATCTCCCATTTATCTTTTCGATATTTTATGTAGTATAAAAAGTAGCTATGGTACGAGGTAGTAATCTTGAAGATCATATTTATTTCCAAACATTGATATTTTATTAGTGTGTTCCTTGAAATGAAGTCGTTTTTTATTCAGATTATACCCGTGGGAACTCGAAAGCATTGATACTATTAATTATGCATCTACTTTGTGTAAAATTTGTTTATTATTTACTCAGGAATCTTGGATCGCGTTTATATTCGCATGAGGCGGCATGCTTCTTGCACGAGGATGAATGAACGAACTTTTAGGATAATCTACGACGACCGTCTGTTTCTTATCGCGGAATTATTAATACAAATTTTTTTCACTTTTACTATACGATTGTTTGTATTACAGCAAACTATAACACGGATATAAAAAAAGGTTCATTAAATGTGAACTATATATATAATTACTACAAAATGTTGTTTGCATTACAATAAACTACAAGATGACTATATAAAAAAAAATTATCGATAAAATATCAGTTATATATATTATTATAAAATAAATCTAGAAGAAATAGAAAAAAAAATAATATTCCTTAAAAATATTGCGTGTTTTGTGTCCGCATCGACTTAATTGCAACGTTTCAACTATAGATTTTTTCCAGATTCCATTCATAAACTCTGCGTGTAAAGATTCTTGAGACGCTCGAGAACACATCTTTCCCACAAAAAAAAAATCTCGCTGAAAAGAATTCGTGTGTACGATCGGTTTGAACGTTTCGTCTCTATTTGGATTTTCTCGAGAAAGAAAAGTGAAGCGATCGTCGCATGATTTTCCCGCCTGATCGTTGTTCATCATCCTCGGGGAAGCCTACCCGCCGCGCCGCACACTCACCATCCTATAGTCCCATTACAGAGATCCTTGTAAACCGATTCCGCTATCACGCCATGACTCTGACTGTGGCTGTTCAGAAACCTCGACTTGTTGCACGTCGTCGATGGTCTCTTCTGACCGACGTAGTTAGCGTCAAAGCTGTGCTTCGCGTGTAATCTGCTGCCCTGTCCGTGCGCCGCATTTTTAAAACAATTGTTGGTTGTCACAGTATCCACGGTGAATGATTTGTTGACAAAGTTGTCACTACCGCGGCAAGAGGTGCGATTCCGCACTTGAGGCTGCTGTTGAGTTAGCAACGGCACCTGATTAAAATAATTGCGAATGGCAGCCTGCGACTGGTGGCCGATACATGGCGATTCCGGACTACTAACTCTCGTGGTCCTGACGTCCATGGTCCTGACAACAGTCTTTGCAACGTTGCTGGACTGTTTAATTGTATTCAGACTGTCGCTGATCCTAATCAGCTTCGTCGGCATCTTTTTAGACCAACGATTGTCGCCACGACAATTAGCAGATGCCGAGGTGAAGGGCCTTGGCGCCTGAGTAAGGATCTGTTGCCTGTTGACTCTTCGCGATTTGGTGCGTTGTGCTATTGCTGTTAATTGGTTTGATCGGCCTCTGCCGGCGTACTGAAATTGAAGAAATTCCATAGGCACGATAAAATATCGATACGAATATAGATAGTAGCGTGAATTGATTTTGATGTATGGCTACCTATCAACAAATTCGACATAAGTGCAGAGTACATATATGATGAAAACTGAAGTTCGATTGTGTATTATACAACTTGAAGAAAAATACAAAAATAAGCAAATTTATTAAAATATTTATAATTTCATTGTGGTCAACACTAGTAAATTTGCTCACTTTTGTAATTTTAACCAGTTGTATTATGCACAATTAAACTCCTGAGGATTTATCGACGTGTTTAACCCTGCGGTAATGAAACGCGTCATTAAAAAGTATTTCAGCATTTTATGTCGTCCAACAAAATGATTCGATATAATTACAATTGCAAATTAACTTTAAAAAATTTCTTTTATTACATCAAATACGATAAAGGAAAGCCAAGAACGATCAAATTTGAATGTTTCAAATAATACATTATATATTCTTATATTAAATTAATTTATTTCAGATATAAGACACTCTTCCTGGAAAGTTGAAAGGTCCCAGGTTCGAATCCTGGCAGAGGTAATATTTCTCGCGATAAGTTTCTTACTTTCTATCTATTCTAATTTATTAGTGTTTTAGAATGATTGTATTGAAACCGAAAGTTTTTCTCTCAATCATATCTGAAATAAATTAATTTAATATGAGAATATATAATATATATATTATTTGAAACATTCAAATTTGATCGTTCTTGGCTTTCTTTATCGTATTTGATGTCGGTTGTGCTTAAAATTTTTAAATGTTTCTTTTATTACTTTATTACGTTATTCAAAATTTATTTATTTCCTTATCGGAATAAAGAATTACCTAAATTATATTATTTATATGGCACTTGCCATTACGGCGGGGTTAAGAGTTTACTCTCAAATGTGTGTATAGCGTGCATAAATTAATATCGAATGCAATCTGCTAGGTGATGCATAAAATGAGTGGTTACAGTACCTACTAAACGCAAATCCCACACGACATGCAGCCTGTAATAACAAAATTTACCGTTTACCTTCCCGTGATAAGATGATTCTTAACAAGGAGGCGACAGAGCAAACATGGAGGAGTGTGAGATAAACAAGAAAATAATCTTACACTCACCATGGCTATCTGATCTGATTGAATGGAACGCTGAGATTTCGACAACTGCTGCTGATTAAAGTAGAAGCAACTTTTAGCCGCTGCTGGGGGTATGTTTCCGTTCGTCAAATTACATGCGTACTGTGTCGCCACGTTTCTAACTGTCAATTTATCGCAAATGCAATAATTGAAATTTCTTGGAGATCAATATAATCTCGATAAGTTTAATTTCCGATGTTACAGACACGCTCATCAATTAATCTTCATGCTTATCATAAAATTGAAATATTATTAGTGTAAGATTCTTACCATTATGCCGGGTGTTTGTTAAGGTCTTCTGTGGCGGATCTATGGGATTGTTCATTGTCTGTGTTCTTATAACGCCTCGCGGATTATTATCACCCTGAGATGGCCTGATTGTCTTTTTGCTTGGCAATGATGAGCACGCTGAAAAGGAAATAGTTTGTAAAAAAATAAGTAGCATTAAAAATTAATAGCATTAATAATATTAAAATGCTTGTCAATTTAATTTGTGATATCACTCCAACTTTAGTTTAGAACTATGTTTCAAGACTGACAAATAATCGACGTACAGTTTGTTTAAACTGGAAATTACATAAATTTACAAGAAATAATTATTAGGTACGAAAAACTATTATACTTTGACCGAACATGGCGTTTTCCGCTCATGTATGTTTAGAAATTAATAGAATAAAATTGTAGGAGCTGAAGAAATCTCATTTAATACATTCCTCTCACCGACAATCGTATCACCTTGGCCGATCACCGAGTTACTGCTACTATTCCTGGTTTCCTTCCTAATGCTTTCAGACAATCGCCGCAGCCTGGATTTTGACCTATAAAAATACGAAAAAAAAGATGAAAATTGTTATAAAATATATAAATATCTATTTTTATTAAAATTATTTTTTATAAAAAAATAGAGAGAATCAATTACAACTATATTTTAATAATGCAACACAATCTTTGAATAAATCAATAATCGGTGATTGCATGAATAAATATATGCTCACATATTTTTATGTTTCCGATGTTTTTCGTCCATCATCGCATACAGCTTATTTCTATATTCGTCGACTGAGAGTTGCACATCGTCATTCAACAATGGTATGACACTGGAGCCCCTTTCTGGTTCGTTTCCTCTCTTGTGAAAACTGTTGAAAGGGAATTTTAAATATATTTATTAATTTACTTTATTTTCATAATATATATTAAATATTTTAAATATAATTTAGATATTGCAATAATTTAAAAAAATGATTGTTTTTTTCTTTACATACGTACGAATAATAAATTATAAATATTGATTGTGAGCAAAGAACAATTGAATTAAAGAAAATCTATGGATGATTTCAAAAAGAATAGAAATTTAATTTAATCAAATACAAAATTAATTTAATTTGAAATCTTTCTACACTTTCTACGGAGTTACATTATTATAAATATATACGCACTCGGCGACATATGGATGCTTTAGTGCTTCGACTGCCGTAAGCCGTTGCGTGGGGTTGAAGATTATCAAATTGCTGATAAGATCCAAAGCTTTCTCTGACACTTCTGGCAACAAATCTTTTAAAGTTCTTCTAGGTCTATTGGGTGTTTTTTCCAATAAATTAGTTCCATAACCGGCGCTGACCGATATTAGATCTGAAAAAATTATTGGGAAGGATCCAGTTATTAGTTTTCTATCTTTTCTTTTTTTTTTCATTTTATTAAACAGTTGAGGGAAGAATTACCTTCGTCTGTCGGTGGAGGCAAAGTTACCATTATTCTCTCAACTTGGTTTATCGTTGATGAACCGGGAAAGAGTGGCTTTCCAAGTAACATTTCACCGAGAATGCAACCTAAAGACCACATATCTATCCCCTTTGTATATCTAAAAATATTTATATTGCCATGTGAATGATAGAATCCGATTCTTGCAATATCTAAACTTCGCGTATAAAAAAAATTCGAATTACCCAATTATACAGGAATGACATTAAATTCAAGCATTTATGATATAAAAGTTTGGAACGAATACATATAGATATGGGTATTTTTTTAATAATATTAAATCCTATCACAAATTATTACAAATAAATTATATTTTTATAATATTGAACACTATTATAAATTATTGAAAATCGTTTTTTATTTAAATTGATAACCATAAGTTTGCACAATAAAAATGCGAATAACTCTTTCCTAATAATCACTTTCCGAACAGAAGCAAATCGAAATGATATTTCAGTTCTGTTACAATTACAAAATTGTATTATAATATTGCATTTTATGTTCCATTTTAAATAAACATGTACCTCTTTGAAGCTATCAGAATTTCTGGTGCGCGATACCACCGTGTAGCGACGTAATCCGTCAAAGTTGGATCATTTCCCGTCTCACCATCACCTTCGCCGATCTGCGTAACCGAGCGTGCCAGACCAAAATCCGCAATCTTACAATGGCATTGCGCATTTAAAAGAACATTGGACGGCTGCAAAGAAAGAATAACGCAAACTCGACATAATGGAACAGTGTATTTTCTCCATCATGAACAAATACGACAAATTAAAAATTGGATATGAAAAAGGTAAAAAAAATTAAAAAGATTTCACATACAATAAAACCGAAAAAAGTATTTATCAAATTTACGAGATTTAAAAGTTTACAATTAAAAATAAAATTAAAATTATATAAAATTTTTCTAAATACATTTTTTTAGTACAAATTAGTTAATTAAAAATTAACTGGACTTTTTAAGCACACTTTGAAATCATAAGACTCACCTTCAAGTCTCGGTGGATTACGTTGCCTGAGTGTATGTACTTGATCGCCTTAAAAAGTTGGTACATAATGAAGACCTTATGGATGTCCTTGAGGATGTTGCCCCGCTTAATGACGTTGTGGAGATCGGTTTCTGGGGAAACGGGCCGAAACGTGTTTCAGGCCAAAAGTCTGAGAATCGGCGCACATGGCGTGACCTTCGTATGCGTATGTGTGCGAATTCTTCTTCGGACCGGGTAAAACTCACCCATGTACTCGAAAACGAGGTAAATGTCCCGATCGTTGTCCGCCTTATGCAGTCCGATCAGCTTTATAATGTTCTCGTGATTGGCGAACGACAGTAAGAACATAATCTCGCGAAATGTACGCTGCGCATCCGTCTGATTTCTGAAGGCGTCAAAGATCTTCTTCACCGCGACGGTGTCCTTCCTTTTCTTTTCGATTGCCTTCCATACTATACCGTAAGCCTGTATAAAAAAGAAAAATTAAATAATGTTACTGTCATTGTTATATAGAAAATCTATTTAAAAAATAAGAAATTTTTTAACTATTATCTTCGCATATATTTCTTATTAAAATTATAATTACTCAATAAATTCTTAATAATATTTAAACAAATGTATATTTAATATAAATAAGGATTATATACAAAATTGTTTTATAATATATAATCGGTACGTTTTCTATTTCACTTTTACTGATTGGAATTATCTCGATGCCGTAAAATAAAAATAAACAGTACTAAACACTATATATAAGTTATTGCATAAATTTGCATTATTATGATGTAAATAAGGATGCAATCTATCATCAGATACACACAAATTATGTAAATAGACGTCTAACAAAAATTGACTTGCGGTACCACAATCTGTTTGCCATCGTTATCGTTGCGAAGGCGACATTATTGATTGTCTCCAACTTTACTTTCCTGAGGTAGATAATCATGACGATTACTGACATCTTCTTCAAAAGGAAAATGTTGGAAAATGTTGATATAATAAAAGTTTTTATCATATAAATTTTATATTTCGTGTATATCATATAATACCAATATACGTACTATGATTTCATTTTCTTATCAAACTTTTATTATTTTACGTTTTATTACGTCATTGTGTTTTATTATCTTATTGTTATCAAGATAGCAATAAGATTACGTAAAAAAATAATTTTAATAAAATTGAACTAAAAATTATAAAATAATCGACAAAATATTATACATGAAGCAATTGTAGAAAAATTATTGAGATAAATTTGATAACAAAAAAATTGGTTTCTGAAAAAAAAATTTTTTTAATATTAAATGACATGAAAATATCGAATATATATAATTTACTTTTTGTTAAACTGTATATATTTATCGCAATTAAAAATTTCATGTTTATTTGAAATTTATATATATATA
>NW_017304770.1:233748-250656 GCF_001594115.1 Trachymyrmex septentrionalis
GTATGACTTTTGACAAAATTACAATTAATTTAGACGAGCATATTTTACATGCTGTAAATCTACGTATTTTTATTTTGCATGGAGGATAAAGGTATACATTCGAAATAAATTCGTTTTCACGACATGCGCAAAATTATCCTACATGTCAGAATAAACGGGGAGGATAACGTTATTACCCCTTTGCCGAGACGTCGCACAATGTCGTATTGTTTGTTGATATGTGCATCAATCTCGGAGACCTTCTCCGTAGCCTTTTTCCCCGACATTGTCGAAGCAGCAGTGCCGTCGACGGAACTCTCAGGTCGCTGAAGACGTGGTTCCGGAACGAGGGAGAGTCTTCGCACGTGAGAGAGTCTTTCGGGTGGACACGGAGACAAGTGCGAGCCGTCGCGGTGCATTCACATCTTCGTACATCAAACGTGCGACCCTCGGTCGAGGAAATTTTTTTCACGCAACCCTCAACACGACAATGTGTGCCTTTGTTTACGGAACTGATGGCAGTTGCCGAGGCGACCGTGTCCACGGTTGCCAGCGATGTCGCCTGCATAGATATATGTATATTACACATTGACCGCGAGTGAGACGTTTGTCGAAGAACACATATAGAAATGTGGAAAAAAATTAAGATTAAAAATTAATAATAATAAATATATGATTCCTTTTCCCTTTCTCTTGTTTCACCTTTTTAGTGTCACATATTTCATGTAAAAACTTACATTTTTTTTCTTATACTTAAAAAATGAAGCACGATAGAGAAATTCATATAAATAGGTAAATAAATTGTTTATAAGCTGTATAAAAATGTAGCGCATTATACATACATATGTATATTTTTTTTTTAGGGACAATTTTGCTCTTTGTCTGCATTTATTTTATTGTTATTTAATACATTTGTTTTTCTTTTTATTGTCTAAATTTATATTTGTGCTTAGTTAACACAGCTATTTTTTTCATAGAGATAAAATTACAACTTTGTGTCTGAATGCGCACGCGCGAGCACATGTATTTATTTTACTCGATCTTACCCAGTAAAAAATTTTTTATGCATGGGTATGTATAAATATGTATAAACATACATAAATATTCAGAAACATATATATAATCATGTATGAAATATGTCTATACATGTTCATACATCCCTCTTCCTTTTGCAAAATTACTTTTTAATGTGATAGAAATAATAATAATAATGTGAAAACATTAAAAATAATTAAAAGGGTACTTTTCATATTACAATATTTGTTTTAGAAAAAAATCAAGTTTTTACGAAAACACTGACGTCGACTGACACAAATTACTGTCCAACAACAACTGAGCGTCCAAAATGATTACAATTTTCACAGATATTTTGCAAAACATGTACAATTGTAGTACCAGAATGGTTTTAACGAGTAACGTCATTTTCATGTTGAGGCTCACAACTTTTCAAATGACCCTCGTACACATGAGAAAGTAATAAAATTGTCAAAAAGATATTCGGAGATTCAGAAAGCACACTCCGAAAAAACTTCGGAATTTCTAAGAAATTTGCCTATTTGATTTACATACGCCAATTCTTATAAGACTCTTGGATGTTTTCTTCTTACGAGAAGCAAGTCTATCTCGTGGCGAGATTGTATATGAAAATGACAGATCTTGCTCGATTTCTGCTGCCAATGGCATCTGTCGTCAGGTTATGTAGCAGAAACTGTTCGGTTTCTATCACCAATTTGTTGGCATAGCATAAAAAAAATCACAGATCCATATTAAGATATTACTCGAAACAATTTTGTAATAAAAACGGACAATGAATAGACTTAAGTATTGTAAATTAAGAAATATACTATTAATTCTCGCTAAAATATATTCAAAAGTAGATATTTCAAAATTGAAATATCTACTTATTTTAAAAGAGCACTATTTAATATTTTACATGAAAAAGTTATATACAATATATAGCCATTTTTTATTAAATAATTTATAAAGTTATGATTTGGGGAAGAAATATTTATACTTCTTGTGTTTTATTTTATTTATTTTTTATCTTATTATTTTCAGTAAAACAACACAGTTACGATATACTAAGGACGGTTAATTTGCCGTCACATGAAAATATACAGAATCCTAACAACAATGATATATAATAGTGAGAAAGACACCATCAGTTCAGATGCTCCGCAGCCGTAAGTCACATGCTCCAGAGGATGTTCTGTAAAGCAATTCTTCAGCCTGCGTCTTTTTAGAGTGTTCAATGGAATCTTGTGACAGGGTTTCTCGCCCGTGCTATTTGTGTACTCGAAGGGTAAAATGTTGACAGATGTAACTTCTAATGTTATGTCCAAGCACGTTGGGTACATGCTGTCCACCACAACTAGCAACAGATTAGTATGTGCAACCTGTAAATTATTACAGACGATTATTTTTTTTAAACTATTCGATTGCTGCATTATATACGCACATAATTTATGTAATATAATATTTTTTATATAAAATTGTTATCAATTAATTTAACAGCATAAAAATGTTAATAACGTCTCATCATTTCATAAACTGAAAAATAAAGAAACATAGAAAAGTATAAAGAGCATATCAATCATCTCTAAAGAGCGTATCAAAAATATCATCAATAAATCAAGAAATAATTTCTCATAAATCCGTAATTTGGATTCTAATATTAAAAATTTCGATACATTCATTATTTCTTCTTTCGTCAACGTTCGTTGACAATTAACATGCTGATCCAATCAATCTTACTTTAAATGCATTATTCTGATGCATCGTAAATATGTAAATTGTACAATTATACTATCAAATTGTGAAATTATTGATAGTACAATAATATGCACAAGTAATTTTGTTTTTAATTATTCACGCGTACTTCTTTGTAAATAATTTAATTAATTATGATTATTAGTTATGATTGTTTTAAGATTGTCTTAAAAAGTATGATATGTTTGTATGATAATTACAGTTTTACACATGCTAAGTCTCTACATTTATTAAAAACTGCTTAGAGCCGCACTTATCAGAATTAAAGTAAAATGTTAGTAATTGCAAACAATACAAATACAATAAAATAAGTTTTAAATAGATAAAAATATGTTTGTAATATTTTTTTTAGTATGTATAAAATTATTTCTTATTCTCTCCATCTTAAGTAAAATAAAAAATATTTACTCTCTGAGCGTAAAAAGGCCGCGAACAGTAATCGGAGTGATTGGTGACACCTTTAGCAGCAACGGTCTCGTTCAACATATAGAGAGTTCGCTTTTGATCACAGGAATAGTAATAAAAATAGGGTTTTGGTGGTGGCGGCGGATCTGGTGCATCTTCATCGAAGTGGACTTTGCCATGAATTCCGGGTAAGTTTACAAACTGGGTCGCGTACCATATCAACCTCAGCAGAAACCAGAGCAACAATCTTGCAATATGTTGCAACGGTTCCATTAAGCTGTTGGCAGAGTTATCGATTCGCTGGAACAATTTGCAGCTCCGTAAAAAAGCACCCTCTTTTTTTAAATAAAAAAGAATAATTATAAAAAAGTTTTGGGAACAATTTATTCTTCATGCTATTTTTTATTCTCTCACCAAATGCAAATTCTTTATAATTTTGATAATAATTAAAAATTCAACTCTGTGAAATCTATTTAAATATGATCTTTTAATATAATCAATATTTTTTTATTTTTGTCGATTATTATATTATTCTTTGACATATATTACTTACAGTTTCATGACACCATGCTTGATAATCGAATATGTCGATCGGATTATAAAGACCCTGTTTGATCATGGATAGCATGACAGCACCCTCCTGAGTGCCCATAAATTGTCCGGTGTCATTATGTTCGTCTGAGATCACTATGTAGCCATTTTGATCTATCAGGTAGCAGTGAATCCAATTGTGGGCGCAATTTATTACCGTATTCGTCGTCTGATTGTCTGAGATTAATGCAATGAATCGCTTGTACAGATCTTTCATCGGCATCTGAAAACCCACTACAGCCGCTGGTGCTTTCTTGCCGCCATCCTTGGGCGACAGGCTCATCGAAGCAGTCACTATCGCGTCCACGCCTGCTTCCCATGGAACTGTAACGATACTTTGTTTCAAATATTATACTACTACTCATTTCAAATATAAATCATATATAATAAATAATTATATAAATGTTGATTTCAAATAAATCACAGAATGATTATAAAAGATAATTAAAAAAAAATTTAATAATTATTTCAGCTCAGCGCTAAATTAAATCGTGAAATCAATCGTGAAATCATGCCTACACAATTAGCCGACACAAAGTTTTTTAGTGTATGTTTTTTATTAAATTTAGATCCAATCAACAAACATTTCGCTCTATCTTTCGGATCCTCTTCAATGTAACTTAATGCATACAAAATTTTCCTATAATATTGTCTATCCGCAAAAAGTTGATCTCTTTAAAACGGTAAAAACGTTGTAAAGTATAACGTCATCAGAGAGGAGATAAAGATTTACATTTTCTTATATTTTTATTATTGTATTATACTTTACAGGAGAATATACAGGAAAATTTTATATGCGTAAAATTACATTGAAGAGGATCTGAAAGATGGATCAAATAGTTTGTTGATTAGATCTAAATTTAATAAGGAGTATTACACATTAAAAAACCTGTATGAGTCTTGTGTTGGCTCATACAGATGTGTGATTTCACACAATTGATTGAAAAAAAAATACACAAACACAACATTAATTATAAAAAAATTCGATGTCCTATTTACAATAAATATAACTCTTACCAGATAAAGAAATACTTTCTGAATCTAGTTCACTTTGAAAGATCGCGCCTTTATACCAAGGTTCATTCACTGCTCGTCTATGAAGATCACCGAAAACAACACTGTCATCCACATTCAGCAGTTTACTGGTTTTAAGATGATGCCACCTGGTGAGCCCGCTTTGGGTCGCGATAAATCTTATAAAGATACCATAGTGATGTGCGAGATCCCGAGCCCTTGGAGATAAATTCTCCATATAGTCACCACGGAAGCTGTTGTTCGTCGCCTTGGCATCGAATACAAGCAACTGCATAAGTTCTTTGTTGCAATAGTAGTCATCGTGCTTGAGCGTTTGTCTGCCACAGTTGGGTTCTTCATCAACATCTTCATCTATAGATGAATAAGCCTCATATTGCTCGGACCATCGCCAACCAGGACGGCTCATCAGCGCTAAGAAATGACGCAACTCGTCTTCCGGCTTATTAAACTCATGACCTTCCAAATAATGGTAACGACAATATACCCAGCTAGGATGTACACGCCAATGATCGCCCACAAAATAATCCGACACATTCACATTCATGTTCTGGTTTCTGCGAATCTCATCGCCGACCTTGAAAAATTAGACATACAATAACTTGAGCACATATTCGATATCATGAGCACAATTGCGTGTATAATTATTACTTGATACAATTGATGCTGTATATAATCATTTATTAATTAGTATAATTAATTGTGCATTGAATTATTTTAAATGCAATTATTTAAAAAAGTTAGTGAAATTGTTCTATACCTTAATCCACGTAGTTCCATAATTGGATAAAACAACCGCAAGACTAAATGGAGTGCCAGGTAGGGGCGCATAAAAATAATCACGTTTCTCAAGGTTGACTCGACGATTGTCATCATAATGTAATTTCACGGGGATCCCCATCATGTTACCTCGCTTGTGATCCACCAGCGCTGATCTCAGCTCCAATAATTCGGGTCCCGGATTCCTGTGTTCATTTTTAATTAATGAATACTTCAAATAAGAGATAATAATAGAAGAAACGTAACGATTAAAATATAAAATGTTTCATTTTCTTACATAATTAATTCATATTTATGGAGAAAAAAAACTATAATATTAAATGATTGAAACGTTATGTTATATACCTGGGCTCGCGTTTGTCGTCAAGTATCTCTACCTCCGTGAGATCGATGCTATTATAGTTCAACTTAAGCTGGTCTTTGTAATCTGGCCGGAGGTCTGGATGCAATATCACATAGCCGTTATTGGATACAATAAAGGCGTAGCCATTCACGCCGAGTTTATATGGCAACGTAAGTTCGCGGATGTCATCAATCGGCACGTCTGTGCCAGCCACGCCGAACAGTGTGTCATTCGCCGCATCTGTCATGTTGCTGTGATTGCTCTTACGATCAAATACAGGTGTGCTTACGGAAGTCAACAGTCTGTACTTTTGCCAGGTTGTGGATGAATCTTCCCCAATGTTCTCATCCTTGTGCAGCTACACAGAGCGATTGCGAGATTGAAAAACACTTTTCGATTGCAATATATCATCTCCTTTACAATTTTCTTTCGTTAAGAGGAATGAATATGTCGATAGGTTGGAACAAAAGCGAAGGGACACGCTATCTAATTCGCACTCAGTCATTTCAATACCAAGGTGTCTCGGAACCAAGGGTGCAACCAAAATCACACGAGAACTAATTACAGAAGCATATATTATTTTCCGTCGCGTGTAATATTCTTAAATCAGAATCTGATTTAAGAAATCTCATTGTTCAGTTGATATTTTTAAAGACTCGAAGTCTTTGATTGTCCGCTCAATCCCGAACATTTTATGCAGCAGTTAACACTGGTCTAACAATGGGAAATAAAAAAAAAAAAATGAATTAAACTAAAATCGATGAAGCCCAGCAAACAGGGTACTAAACCTAGCTTGAAGTATTCAATCTGCTAATGATAACTAATCGGCCAAAGACCATTCGCTGCATCGATTAATCATATCTCAATGTCTAGCGCTAAACTACATATTTGTGGGTGTTTGTCCAGTTCTCCGAATCGACACTTCGTTAACGAACTACGTTAATTAATTTCTCTAGGTATTTTTAAGCCTTTGGCTTTAAGATTAAGCGAGATTCAAGAGATTCTCAAATCTGTTTCTGAAATCAGTAAAAAGTAATGTTTATTTAATTAAACATACCATTATTTATTATCTCGCTTGATCTTACACGAATTACCAAACAGAGTGATCAAAATTGAAAACTATCCACTGATTTAAAATATTTTTAAATATATAGCTTTTCTAAAAGAAGAATTTTAACAAAGTTGCGTCGCAAGTTTTACTCCCGTTTGGTATTCGAAAGATTAAATACAGGAGCTTGTGCTAAGAGAGATATAGCATGATATAAATCTACACGGAGTACTTGGAAAGCCTAGGAACAGACAGCGGGGGTGCTTTCTTGCTTATCTAAACCTGCTGTATGTAGATTGCGTTCTCGTTTATTTGCACGCCCATCCGTTTTCCTTTCAGATACTTTTCCAGCGACTTTTGTTGCCCATGCTTCATCACCCACCACAGCCAAGCGGCAAGTGCTGGATTCTGATGGGATTTACGTATGTTTATTTTATTCTACCTGTATATGTTTTCGCTTTTTTACAAAAACATTAAGACATAGTAGAAGATATGAAAAGACGAAATTTGTAGTAACAAACAAATTACAATGGTATTTAATTGATTTTAAAAACTAATATATATAAATGTTATTAAAATTTACAATTTTAAAATTATTTTTCTTCTAAAAATTTTAGATTTTTCATATCACAAATTATAATTATTATATTTTTAATTTTGAGACAAATTTTTTTTAAACTGAGCAAATGAATAATACATTTGTTACAAAATTGTATAATTATACAATTGTATTAGATTTGTAAATAATAGATGTCAGTGTTTTTTGTTTAATGAATATCTCTGTCCTCCGAACTAAACTTTGATCTTAGGAAATAGAAAAAATTCGTAAATTTCTGTCATGGCGACCGCCAGTGTTGGAACGTATCTAGATAAAAGTATTTAGATAGTCAGTTGTATCTAAGTGTATTATCTAGATTTTTATGGGCGGAGATACCTGTATCCGTATATCTAGTTACTTTTTTGGTACGGTATCTTTTAAGTTTTAGATACGTACTTATACATTTTATTTTATATCATATTATTTCATATTAGAAACTTAATTTTTGATTATTGTAAATCATCTTTCTTCTCTAATTCTTAACCTTGTACAAGTGCTTTTATTTGCTTCACCGTCTGGGGAAAAAAAGTTTTATAAAATTATGTAATTTCATATTAGTTATTTAAAATTATATATAATTATATACAGGGTATCCCCGACCTACGGGATCACTTCTCACGAGTTGTTACAGCGAACTAAACTGAATCAGAAAGCTCTTTACCATTTACAAGCAATCGCGATCGATGAAGATATAAAAAAAATCTGCTTTCTATAGATTCGGCTATCTGGGTAAGTAGTAGATTTATATAAAATAAAATTAGTCTATACGCAGCTTGTTGTTTTCGACTTTTCATCATCGAGACATTCTTTTATGTATTAAAACAAACAAATAAAATGTAGTATATTTTACGCTACTTATATCTTTTCCTTTTTTTATTTTCTCCATTCTTTATTTTTCTTTTCTTCCTTTTTTTTTTTAGTACCTAAAAAGTACCTAAATTTCCGGATACTTTTTTCTTGTATCGGTATCTATACTTAGGTAAATATAAAAAAATGTATCTGTACTTATGCCTAAATATTTTTTTCACACAATACTTATAGATATAACTAGACCTTTTAAGTGATATTTGTTCCAACACTGGTGACCGCCAATATTTGACTTTTTTCATTTTCACAAAAACACTGACATGGACTGGTATAAATGACTATCAAAGAACAACAATAGCTACAATTTTCATAGGTATCTTTCAAAGCACGTACGACTGTAGTACCAGAATAGTTTTGTCGAGTAATGCCATCTCCTAGCAAATGAGAATGGATTAAAATGGATTGAAATTTTTTTCTATCCGAATGCGCGTATTTTAAATAGCGAATATTTTTTGGGGTTTAACTGGATTCAAATGGATTTAATTTGATTCAATTGGATGCAATTGGATTGAAAAATTGTATTTCCTATTCAAAATTTTGAATTAAACAGTATTCACAATGCATAGAACAAGCTAATATTATTTTTAAATTGAAAGACATAGAGATACATATATGCTCCATGCAATTCCTGTAAATGAATAAAAATGCATTCAGGATTGAAAAGCATTCATTTTAACATTCGTGAATCAATATTTCTAAACATCTGAATTCATTTCAATTCATTTCAATCCATTCTCGTTTGCTGGACTTTATGTTGAACTCAAAACTTTTCAAACGACCCTCGTATATTAATAATTTTACAATATACTTCTCATAAATTTATCACCATTTAAAAAACTTTTTCAAATTGCTTACAGCATGACGGGAAAATATTAGATTAAAATTGGATGTTTTAAAAGTTTTATTTTAAAAATTATTATTTTTCTTACCGTGATATCAGCGTAAGCATGTGTCCATACGATAGGATGTACCACACTCTGAAGTACCAAAGGACGCGCTACGACTGAAATGTACTTGAGTACTTGTTCGCGCACTTCCTCCTGAGTTTTTACTTTCTTGTAGTCGCCAAGATTTAGACACGATCTTACCATCCACTGGAGTTCATCCATTTTTGTAGCTTCTTTGCCTATAAGATATGTAAATACTCGCACCGGTATATGAGTACTATTTTCATTCCAATTCCATTTTTTGAATACCTAAAAATGAAAGAAATAGAAATCACAAACATACAGTAATGTTTACTCAGAAAAATTTTTATTATTATTATTTATTTTTAAAACTATTTCATCGATATATTTATATCTGCAAATGATCTTCGATTATTTGGATATTGTTGTTATTAATTATACTTCTATTTACACATCCTTGTATAGAAAATTTTTTAGAACAGAAAAGAGTAAAGGCTCAATAAACAAGAATGGATTGAAATGAATTAAAAAATTGCAATTTATTTTAATTTATCCAAGTTTGCGGTTTAGAGGCCGAAACTGGATTGAAATAAATTGATATTTCAGAACATAAATTTGTTTCTAATCATGAAATAAATAGAAAATAAAACAATTTGAAAATAAATGGATTCTAGGGAGATTTTAGGGAGGGGGAGTACTCTAAACAATTACTCTTTTTTTATTTAAATAAAAATGTACATTTTCATAATTTTAAACTGGGATGTATTCATAGCTAAACTATCTACAACATAATAAGTATTTTTGGACTCAAATGGAGAATAGAAAAGCGAAATAAGCTATTCATCATGTTGAATATATTCTTAATATCACTTTATCTGGTACATTCTGGGGATGTTCTTAGAATGTTTAAAGAACATTCGCAGGATGTCCTATGGAAGTCTGTGCGGTTAGGGATATGAATGTATTTATGTCCGTATCATATTATTTTTTTATTGAAATGAATTAAAATATGAAAGAGCTATTCATCATGTTGAATTCAGATGTATTCATGGATTCAAATGGATTTGAAAAATTAGAAACGCGAATTTGTAAATGTCGAAATTTATTTGCATTCATTTCCAATTATTCTCATTTACTGAGAGGACAGATTCAGTTTTATTTTATCTTAGCAGATTTTTAATAATTTTGTCGCCACGCAACATCTCAATATAAGAAAGTGCATTAAAAGTTTATTCAATCAAATAATTATGTTATATAACCTCCTTTAGATTATTTCCCAATGTCCCTCCAGGAACACCGTCAGTAACAAGCATGATGAGCTGATTACACGGTGAGTCGGCGTCACAACCGCGTTCCTCTCGATAAGTTTTAAGTAGACTGAATGCTTTAGTAAAAGCCTCCGTGAGATTGGCGACGTTATCTGTATCAATTTTGTCCATGGATTTTTTGAATGTGTCGAGATTTTCTGGAGTGGCTTGAATCAGCATATCCTTAAAACATGGCACGAATTCGGTCGTCTCGTTATTGTATTTTAGCAGTGTGACGAAATCATTGTTTGATAAGGTGTCCAGAATCGAGTTCACTGTCGTTTTTGCTGTCATAACATTATCGTTTCATTAAGACGAAGAGATTAATACACTTTTCTCAACAATATTACAACTTTTCAATTATAAAATTAACAGTCGCGATAAACCAATAAAAAATAACAAATATTAATTTATCATTGAAAATTTTTTGTTTTATCGTCTTGTTTATCTAAAGCTTTAAAATTTTCTATAAAACTTGATTAATTGATATAAAAGTTTTAGCTACACACTTTCACACACAATTCAATAAAACTAATCTCCCATACCAATCGTCTTTCCAAAGCCCGTCATGCTGCCACTGACGTCCATTAGAATCACCATATCCTTGCTGCATGTGGCCGCCTCGATAAACCAATTACGTAACCTGCAGTCGTATTCATCAGCAGAAGAATTATCATCGTCCTGATCAGCAGGAAAATTATCATCGTCGTCATTGTCGTCGTACTGATCAACAGGAGAATCATCGTTGTCGTCATCATTATTAACATTAGCAGGAGAATCATCGTCATCGTTGTCATCATTATCATTAACATCAGCGATGTCTTCGTTATTATTTTTGCTAACATTGTTATTATTATTAATATTATCATCAATTGTGTTATCGTTTATATTATCATCGTCGTTGGTGTCTTTGAGATTTGTTCGCCACTGCATAGCAGGATATTGTCGGAGTACACCAGTGACTGTACCAAAGTATTGCCACGACAATGCCGGATCAGATTCGTAATTCTGACGAAATATATCGTCCAACGGTTCAGTCCTCGCGATATCTTCAGCTACATCTTGCATGAGATCGTACACGTTGGTTGGTATATGAACCGATGAGTAAGTCGTATTTACCGGAATGTCGTAGAAATGCGAGTCCGAAATCAGTTCCATATCTCTAGAATCAATTCGTAATATTTTTTTGTCGATTTATTTCACGTGATTTGTTTTCTGTTTTCGACAATATACATTATTGTTTATATTTATTAATAATAATTTTGTTTTAAATTAATTTTGTACAAATAATTAATATTTGAGATTGTATAAAATATTATATTAGTTATTTGAGTAGAAATAAAACTCAAAATTAAATTCACAAATCATCGTGCAGCGTATATATAAAATTATAATTCTATAATATAATAAAATTCAAAAGGGTTTTGAATGAATAAATCAAATTATAAGATAAAAGAAGATTTATAAGATAAAATATTAATTCTTTTTGCAAAAAACGTTCAATTATTATTCAAATCTATAATTTAAATACAAATATTTAAGACTAAAAATTTGAGGATGACCTAATAATAGAGATAGAAAATAGGGGTTTATATTTAAATTACAGATTTAATTAAATATTTTTTGCAAAAAAAAAACTTTTATCTTACAATTTGATTAATACCGTACAAATCGTGTAATTATGTAAATGATTTTATTCCGAGAAAAGTTGTAAGGAAAAATGTAATATAATAATCAATAGACTATCTTATTTCTGATTTTATATATGGTACAGTTTAATTTAATTACGCACATTTTAGCAGAAAAATAAAAAAGATTCTATAGAATTAGTAAAAGATTTATCTTTGTTAGTTTCTTAGTTGACTCTAACGTTTATGATAATAAGTTTCTTCACTATTATAATAACATTCTATAATAACTCTTATTCGCCCAGATTTTTTTGGATTTTTTATTATTATAATAATGTTGCATTTGCATAATTCAGTTTTAATCCATAAAAATTCTTGCCTTTTAATCTTACACAGCACACTTTATCCTAGAAATGTATAATGGGCGTCATTTTAGAATATCGTAATAATCTTGTGATATCAATGAATGGTCTAAGTTATGCAACGGATATTCAGGGGATGTTCGCGTGTATGAGAATCCACGGACATCTTAGACGACATCCATGAGATGTTCAAGGAACTCCATGAGATATCACGAGTATAGCGTGTGTGTATATGTATGTGATTGTTATCTAAAATAAAAGGGAAATGTTTTAGGATATTATATTATGGAAGCGAGAAATATGTTATTGTTCCATTATTATACATAATGAAATAAAAAATTAATTTGAAATAATATATGTCACATCTTGTAATTTATATATTCTTACGCTGCGTTCGAAAACATTATCCGAATGCCTCTGTAGTGTAGTGCCTTTATAGAGTATATTATTTTGTCTTTGCTGTTCACCCAATGTTAAACAAGAATAATACACAGTAGGGATTCTCTAGTAAGAGATGAGACAACGCGTGTGCAAGCTGCGGATTGGTCGCCGCCATTCAACAAACACTCCCGTGCTTCGAAAAGTTTTTTTGTATGTCTTTATATTCCATGATGTCGTTTGAGCCCAAAAATTTATGAAACAAATGTATAAAAGTATTATATATTTAAAAAAAGAGATTAATACTGATCTTGTGACAATTCGTAATTTATGAAATTATTTGAAGTCAAATTCATACGAAACTCGATGTCTAACTCAGAAACTGAACTAAATTTTGTTTATTGGCTTGATACGTTTTAGAACATCAATTATACGAACGTGCTCCTAACGATAAAAATAGCAGTAGAAACGGAAATTATAATAATTTGAATATAGTATATTTCTTCTTCTTACATTAGAGCCTGTGCTACATCTCTTATATGCTTGTGGTGCGTACGGTTGATTATTCAATTGCCACGAACATATGGGACTTACAGTTTTAATGCCGGTTCCGAACGGTGGATTTTTCGAGAGGCGGATATTTCTGTGGCTACAAATACTCTCGGGAGATTGCCAGCTTTTTCGAAAGGAGACACAAACGTAAATATTTTGGTTCCTATTGGGATCGAACCCGGCTCGAATCTCTGGCATGATAGACCAGTGCGCTGTCTACCATGCCATACTCGCGTTCATAATATATATTTAAACCTTGATTTATATGTATTTATTTTGAATGTAGTTATTATTAATTAATTATTATTATAATTCAACAAATAATAATATTACTACTATTATAATATTTGTTGAAATTTAATTGAATCTGAAACAAAAAATCCTAAAGTTTACGTCCTTATAATCTCTATAATGGTGACATGTAAACGTATATTTATTACATGTAATATATCTGTTAAGTAAATGCATGTAATGATAAGAATATTATATAATAGTAGAAATTTACATAAATAATATTAATAATTATTAACATCATTTACGTTATTTCCGAATATAATTAACGAATAAACAAATTTCTAATAAATAGAATATAATTTTAGATCATAGCATAGTTTACAACATTGCGCCGCAATTCTTTTTGATCCTCGAATAGCGGCACATCTGGCGCGTTGTCTCATTCCTTACTAAGAGGATCTCTAATACACAGGAGCATCCAGGTATTGTTTTTGAATACAGCCGTATAACATTAAATATAATAAAAACCTTTGTAAGCTTCATTTGAGATGTAATTTAATTGGTACGCAGTATCGTTTGCGTCCAAAATAACTATGACATATTCTTTACTTCTAATTTTTTATTTCTGACACTCTCCAACTGTAAACCCTTGCTTATTCTAGACATCCATAGGAGAACATTTGGAGAACTGTGTTGTGGAAGGATTTGAAAATAGTAAGATATTTTAAGATATTAATAGGATATTTTGTGATATCTTACGATGTTTTTTTTTTTGGATGTTTCGGATGGAATATCTATAGGACTGCTTTGTCATATGAGATAATTTGGGATGTCCTCAGGACAAAGTGTGCTGTATGAACAATAACTCCGTAATTAATTCTTATGGCAATTTGAAGAGAAAAAAAGTGAAGCAGAGCAAATTGCTTACCTGAACACGGTCACATTCTTCTTATGAATATCACAATTTTTGTTTGTTGAGTTCTTGTTTGCTGAATCATGACCGATGACAGGACTACATTTGCTGGAAACGTAGGAGAAGTTGTCGTCTAGGAGAGATGGGTCCCAGTTCTCCGCAGCCTCTTCGGCTGCTATTCGAATGCAGGTAATTGCGTCCATCTTTCGACGCAGCATCCTACCTACATTTTGGCTAATTATGTTGATCAACTCTTCTCCAGACTTATCTTCAACTCGCACGTTCATGCTTTTGTATTTCTAAAAGAATTATTACTTATTTAACTACTTGTTTAATAAGTTTATTTATTTAATATTTTTTATTATGCTTTATTTGCAGTATGTTAGAAATATATAAATTAAAGATGTTTAAAATTATACATAAAGGATTTTATATCATTAAAAATAATAAGAATTTCTTCTTACTATAATAAATTTACTGTGACGAATTACAAATGAAATATTAAAATAAATGTAGATTTACTTTTTACAAATAATTGCAAAACTATATTAAAGAAATATTATAATTCGATTTTTTTTTAAATAAAATTAAATAAAAATATGTTATCTTGCGTAGAGAGAAGATTTCTTGAATTCTCAGTATCTGAAGTTTATTACCTTAAGTAAATACGGATACTCACTTCTAGCAATTCCTCGGGCCGGTCCACTTCGTTCGCGAGTTCCCACAACTCAGTGCCCAATTTCTCCGCCCATCTAGCCACGCTAGTGAGAGTTAAGAAATTGCAATATATGTAATTTAAATATCCAGGGAAGCATACCGATTTAATTGAAGTTGTAGTTGAAAAATATGATAATAATAAGCAGTATAAATTAAAATACGTAAATAATACACAAATAATATAAAGATAAATATAATAATTAATTAACAAATTAATTTAGCCTATCTCTATTTTATATATGTAAGCTTGTTCAAATAGACAATCAAAAACAAATCTTTTAAATGTAATCTTGCATGTAAATATTACTTATTTTCTAATTTTTCTAATACTTTTATTCTATATTTCTAATTTTTTAATTTTCTTTTTATGCATCTATTTAAAGCACATTCATGACTTGCGTTCTTTACAACGCAATGCAGAACTCACATGTGAGCATCTTTAGCCAGACATACGACGAACACCAACACAAAATAAAAGATGAAATATCGACCTGCACTCGGCATGAACAAAACTCGCCGCGTCCGTTTTCTCTTTCTTTATAGTCGTCGCGCTATTCGTTCCTATGATACGGAACGTTACACTCTTCAACTCTCTACAAAAAGCACATATGCAAAAGCTTACGATGGCATATCAGGCACTCGATTGGCTGTATGTCTACTACGGAACAAACCGGCTGCGAAGTTCGCCTCTAGTTCGATTATTTTTGGCACTCGAGCAACGCCGTCTTGAAACTCTAAAGCTGCTTTCTTGTTTTCTGACATGGATATTAATAAAATCATCATGCCAGCCGGATTAGAACATTCTTTATACATATTTTTACATATTCATGTATAAAAAATTTTTTACTGATGGTACATATAGTTGGATTCCCAGATAAAAATTTTGTCTGATGTTTACAATTCTAAAATATGTTAGGTATTGCATTTTGCAAGGAATTTACGACATAAAGTTTACTGGTTTTTATCAGGAAATAACATAATGCGGTTTATGTAAGTATTCATATATTCAATATATTTCTGTAGTTAAATTAGTAACGACTTCTTATGGATTTCCCAATAAAAGATAGATCTGCAATTGCATGATGATTCGTATTCAATTGAAAACAGATAACATATTAAACGAATTTATCCTGAATCTGAAATTCCAAACATGCATCGGATAGAACAAGATTTGCAGACAAGAGTTGACAGATGAGTGAAACTCATCTGGAATTCCAAATGAACTTTGGATATAACAGGATTTCCAGTACAAGAAACTACATTTAATCAGCTGTCCAAAATCATATACGGACATGCTTGGAATTTCTAGTAAGGTAGGCAATCGATTTGTAGACAAACGGGATCCCCCCTGATTCAAACAGCGAGAGCGCATAAACATGCTTGTGTAAAAAATATTGTGTGTTTTATGGTAAATTATGTGCACAAGACATCAATATACATATATGCATATATATATATATATATATATATATATATATATATTTATAATCAATGATA
>NW_017304770.1:252147-256113 GCF_001594115.1 Trachymyrmex septentrionalis
ATATATACATATAATAAAAGATGGCTTAATTATTGCAAAATAAAGAACTTGAAATATATTTTAAATTAAGAGTAAGTTAATGTCAATATAAAAATAATATTTTTATAACAAATATCAAGATGATACTGAATACATAATAACTTGTTATTTAATTAGAATTCTATAAAAATGGTAACTATTTATAATAGTTATAACAAATAATTAGATATAAAGGCACTATACTATACATTTCAATTAACTTTTTTTTCAATCGATGGAGAATTAATTAAGAAACAAATCTCCGTAATGTGCAAAATTCGATAGAATTAAGAAGCTTCGAGATACATAAGTTCCAAAAAAAAAAAGAAAAACTCAAAAACACGAAAAAATCTTGATTTAGCAAATTGTATTGAAGTTTATGGAATCCCAGTGCGTATTGCTAGAGTTAATATGTACTGTTTTTTATATTTATTATATTAAAGATCTTCTATTTTAATTTTTTATATTTAAATATTATCGTATATAGGAATAGTAAGAATAATGCAATAGTTTAATTAGAAAATTGTACTTTCTATCGCAATCAACATTTAATAAAATAATTTAATAAAATAATAAAATTCAACATTGTAGGTTTTTATATCTTGAATATATTTTTATATTGAGTAATTTCCAACATTTTCAGAAATAATTAAATATACTTATCTTGAAGACAATTTAACATGAAAATGATAATAAAATTTGTAGATATTATGAAAAAGCAAAATAACGAAGTTGAAGTGATGACAAACGATTATTTTAATTTCTAATGCAAAAACTTTCTTCAAATTTTATATATTGAGTCACATCAAAGCATTTTCTTCTTTAGATTTTTGAAGGTTGGCGAATGATGGATCTTTTTGTGATTTGGACTTTACAGACTTGTTTGATGGTAGATGTTGGCTCATTGAACTCTGTCACATTGGTACTGAACAATACCTTTGATGATAAGTCGCAGTATTCTACAGAACTTTATGGAAAAGGTAAAATTACAAAATATGCACAATAAAATTATATTATTCGCAAACTTCTCAACGTATACACAAAATGTGTATACACACAAAAGATAAAAGAGAAGACTAAAGGAAATAAAATCTTCTTTTTGCACAATACATATTTATACGTATGTAAAGTTATTATATATTACATTGGATCTCAATTTTATATGTACTTTAAACGTATCTACTTTAAATGTTAATTGGTGTTTTATTGTACAATGTATTGTAGCTCCAGTTTTATTACGCATGTTACATCATATGGTTACTGATGAGATATATAGTAACACTATACAGCAGCGACTGGAACAATTATTGAGTAAAATATATATGTAGAAGTGCTCTAACTACTTAAATCAGCGTAAATTTATTGTTAAAACTTTATTGATAAAACAAGATATGTTTTTTACAAATTAAAAAAAATAAAATTCCGACATTTTTAAATTATTAAGAATGGAAATAAATTAAATCATTAAAATAACTTGAGATTACAAAAAACGCTCAAAATAATACCTTACATTACCTTACATTATGCGCCATACAAAATTTGAGATTTGCAGAAGTAGGAAAAGCTTAAATTTGCGTAAGATTAATTTAGTAGCGAAACTGTCGATTCAGTTGACAATAAATGTACATGTTTTATATATAATCACTATATTTAATACATAATAATCAATTATTCTTGTTCAAGGAGGTCGAAGATATCAACGAAAAATAAATCGTCATCCAAATTAGATAATTTTATATGTATATTCTTTAAAGTCTGAATCGGAAAGACTCATCCTAATACAATCCATAGAATTCGAAGCGCTCTGTGCGAATCTGTGTGTTGAGATAAAATGTAACAAAATTCTGTTAAAGAAATAAAATATTTGAAATTTGTAATTATATATGAAGTATTTGGGTATATTATACGATGGTACATGATAATATTATTTACGTCTTTTGAATAAGAAAACAAATTATATTTCAAAGTTAAGTCCTCTAAGAGATTTATGAGAATAATAATGATTTTTCTGATCTCAATTTTAATTGTGTCATTTTTTTCATCTCGATCTTAACATGTTCGCACTGCCCGGACTTTTCTTACCGTGGAACGTTTTAAAATTATTAAAGACTATGATCTTAGCAGGAAACGTTTCGAAATATTTCAGAAATGTTGTAAAAACGTTGTAACGTTAAAATGAAAATGATTTTTATAGGAAAAGTTGAATAAATGATGCCTGTTTAAGCTTACATGTGTACACGCGCATGCACGCACGCCTGCACTCATGCACGTATGTACGCCCGTAATCACACACGCACACACAAATACACATAAATATATGTATAATATAATAAAACTAATATTTTAATAAAGATATACATACAGAGTGTATTTCAAACAACTCCCATTAATCATAAAGTGTTATTTCTAATAAAATCTGAATAGAAAAATTTTCTACTATTTGGCAATTTTTGTAATAATTTTTTTAGTTACCTAATGAGAAAAATGTGTAAAATTGTCGTACAAAACAACTTTAAAATATTGTTAAAGTGTTCTTCAAAAAACGTTTTAAAATATCTCACAAAGAATATTAAAGATACCTTAAAATTGTCTTATTCATAGACTTTATCTGATTATTTAGCTATCTTTAGAAATAAATACTCGTATATCGTTTACTATTGTCAGAATTGCAAAATAGTGGAGAATCTAACCTAGTGGATTTGGACCTACTAATATACTACATTGACATAAGAAGTTACTAACAAGGTAATAACAAGTACAGTAAATATGTTATATTCAATTATGTATTTTCCGCTCTTCGGACTGAATTATAATTTTTTTAGAATCTATTATTTGAACATTTATGTGTAATCAAGAATGTAGCGACCAAACAAATTTAAATATTTCGTAAATCTGATAATTATCGGATTAAAACTAAAATGCATCATTATTACTAATTTTTTATACTAAACACAATGATAATAAATTTGAAACGTTCATTTTGTATTCTGTGTAACTTAAATGAATACTGATTAGTTTTGTAAGGAATTGAGCAATTAAAGAAATAGGGAGAGCAATTTAAAAAAAAAAATAGAAATTTTAATTACTTGGAACTCGTGTCTTAGATTACACAGTGTCTGATAGATTAAAATTCTGATTTTCTGTTCTTTATTTCTTTAATTGCGCGCAGTATCAATACACATATATTAAATATTTTTAAAAAATTTCTAATTTATGTGTATGTTATATCAGTAAATTTTGAATATTTTTATTCATTGTACGTTTATAATGCTTAGAAGTGCAAATCATATTTGACGACATACATCAAAAACCTATTTAATAAATTTTTTAGTTTATTAAATAAATTTTTTTAATTTTATTGAGTATATTTTATTTGAGTATATTTGTTTGCGTTACATTTCCTTTAGTTGACATTGATCAGTCTACTGCTATTAATTTTATTTTCTTCAGTATATTAATTAATTTTTTAATTTATTTTGAGTATACTTACTTGTGGCGATGTTTTAAATGCTTTTTGAGATCATTTACTGCATAGTACTTAATTGTTAAGAAACATTCTTTGTATGTTGCCTGTTTATCGCTTTTTGCGAGCACGAGCGTGGTATAGACAATATAGCCGAGACTGCTATGCCAAAAATCCCGGGTTCGATCCCAGGCAAAACCAAAAAATTTGTCGAACGCTCGTAGCTCCTCTCGGCAGACAATGGCAAATCACCGAGAGTATCCTTGCCAAGTACACGTCTCTAAACAAAGTTTGGAATCGACGTTAAACTTGTAGGTGCCTTATGACTGTGTACAATCAGCATGCGCACCACAGGCATATGAGAGAAATCACCAGATACATGACGATACTCTCAAAATCGTTTGTAGTAATTCTCTCCTCACATTTACGAGCAATAAATATAAAATGTCTCAAAGAGAACAACTTTCAGATAACTTTCTAAAAGT
>NW_017304770.1:256213-260411 GCF_001594115.1 Trachymyrmex septentrionalis
GTCTAAAAATGCAGAATCCCAAATCCAGTAGAATAGTTTATGTAACGTAGATAAATTATTCTTAGATATAATAAATTCTGCATTACAATGAATTTGTAATGCAATCTACGTTACATAAACTATTGAATTTGTGATTTTGCATTTTTAGATACATTTATTGTGTTCACATGCAGAATTCGAGATAAGCGTTATAACTTTTTTTATCTGCTCGTAAATGTGAGGAGAGAATTACTACAAACCAAACGATTTTGAGAGTATCCGGGGGATTCGATCCCAGGCAAAACCAAAAAATTTGTCGAACTCTCGTAGTTCCTCTCGGCAGATAATGGCAAATCACCGAGAGTATCCTTGCCAAGTACACTTCTCTAAACAAAGTTTGGAATCGACGTTAAACTTGTAGGTGCTTTATGACTGTGTACAATCAGCATGCGCACCACAGGCATATGAGAGAAATCACCAGATACATGACGATACTCTCAAAATCGTTTGTAATAATCCTCTCCTCACATTTACGAGCAATAAATATAAAATGTCTCAAAGAGAACAACTTTCAGATAACTTTCTAAAAGTCTGAAAAACATTTTTGGTGAAATCATAAGGACGTTTAAAGAAAAATATGTCTCAAAATTTTCTGTGTATTAAGTGTATAATATATTTCAGAATTATTACATTTATAAAAATATATTTTACAAATGAAATCAGAGAGCATCTAATATTATATAATATTATATAAGTGATTTCTAAATTATAGAAGATTAATGTGTCAAAAAAGATTTTATTAACAGCTTCTAATCTCTAAATTAATAAAATACTAAAAATATTATAAAAACATTAAACAATTAAAGATGGATAAAAAATTATTTACAATTAAGATAAGAATATATAATAGAAGACAGTAATATATAAGAATAATATTTTTAAAAAGTTCTGTAAATAATACATAGTAAATATATATTTTATTATAACACATTTTCTTTTGAACGACCGCATCAGTCGTTCCGATTCCTATACTAATTAAATCGTCTGTTAAACGTGTCTAGGCCTTCCTTTAGTATATCTTTATATTTGTTTATCATTATTTGAATTTTATTCAAAGTAAATGTATCTTGAACATTATTTTTAACAAATTCATTTACCTGAAATAGATTATAATTCGAGAAGTTTAATAACTAGCAGTTTATTCATATATTTAATAGTTTTTGATAAAATGTAGTTTTTAATTTATCGAACAAATAAATGTACACACATATACTAACCAGAAATAATATGTTTAACTTAATTGTTTATTGCTGAAGTATATATGTATATTAGAAAAAAAATGGCCTTTTATATACAGAGTTTGATAAGTAATGATAACACTCTCGCATAGAGGTAAAGCGGACTAATTGAGTCGAAAAGTCCTGTATTATTTTAACATTTTCGTAATAGTAAACAAGATATCAATTACAAAAAATTATCGAATATTGATTTCCAATAATATTTTATTCAAGTATTATCAACTTTATAGAAAAACCTCAATAGAGGAAAATTGTTTATTTTCTTTTCATAGAGTTCCAAGAATTTTTTCCAAAATTTTTTATCACCTTTCTTTACTACCTTTTCTTTACTACTATTTTCTTTATATTGATAACTATTTTTACTAACATGAGAAAATGCGGCACTAAAATTCTGAAAAAATTCTTAGAGTCGAATCGAAACTCTATGAGAAGAAAATAAATAATTTTTGTCACCTGCTGTTTCTCTGTAAAGTTGATAGTACTTGAATAAAAAATTATTAAAAACCAATATTTAGTAATTAATAATTTGTTAACTGTTGCAAAAATTATAAAAGTAGAGGACTTTTCGAGTTTAGTTTAGCCCGCATAATCCTTAACTGCGAAAGTTTATCATTAATTATCAAACATTCTGTATATGTATACATGTTTTTTGGACATGTACACATATGTATTCGAAATAATTAATTTATGATTTGATGATTTTCTAAAAATTTTCTCAGCATTTTAACATTGGTCTAATATTAATTCGTTAATTATGAAAATTCAATTTATAGTTTAATGCACAAGCACATTATCTGATTTTAGAAAATGATTTACCTCAAAAATGCAAATATTTAATTTAAAGATACAAACATAATTAAATCTATTAATATTAATTAACTTATCTAGAGTTGCGTTAAATTATACTTCCGCATGACAAACGGTTTTTATTTAAATCAGGCTATATATAGTTACAACATTATTGATAGTCAATATTAGGTTAATAAATATGTAAATCCAGAATCATAAAATTTACCATGTAAATTTGTTGATAAGAATAAACATTCGAAAGAATAATTGTTACTAATGCAATTGTAGTCATTGATCTATAAAACAAAACAACACATTTTTTAATAAGCAAATTTTATAATTAAGAAGACAGTATATATTTACTACGAGAAATGTTATTACCTAGGTTTTACAGTCTCAAAATTGTTTAATATGTAGTCAAGGATCAAATTGTTGTGCGAATGATTTTCAAGAATACATAGGACGGCAAAATAACGCTCCTTTTCATTAAATAATGTAGCATTGGATGCTGTAATATTTAAAAAGTTGATAATGATATTAGGATCTTCAGCGCAACTCAATCCTCTTAATAAGAGTTTTACAAATTTTTCCCTCGTTTGATATTTCTTTAAACTGTTTTTAAATTTTCCTTTTTTTAGATTTCTGTGTTGATATAACATCAATGTTTTATCCCAAATAGTTCTATTGGCTGTCATCAAACCAGTACAGTACATAAATTTTTGCGTCCATCGTGGAAATCTAAAATACGTATGTATATATCTATCAAGAAATGATACACACATTCCATATATATATATAGCGAATTTTTTATTTTTTCAAGATTCTTATATTTTTATATTCTTTTATTAAATAATCACTACTTCATTAAATTAAATTTCCGTTCTGAATTACTTCTCTACTCTATAGCTTATAATATTTGCCACATCACTATATGATGTTATGTTACAGAATGAAATTAAAAAAACAAATTAAATAAACGAAACTCGATTATAATGTTAGTCAATTTATTGGATATTTTATCTTATATCCAACAATATATTCATTAGGCGTTCAGGAAAAAAAGCACTTTTGAAACTATAATAAAGATTCTTTTGATATAATTGATTTTTTATTTTACTTCCTTACGGATCTAAGTGTATGAATCAATTACATTAAAGAATCTCACACACAGTCCACAATAAGCCATAACATAAGCTAAAAATCATAATCAATTAGTTTTCTCACATTCGCGATTATGATTATATATTTTCGTGACTACGTTTATACGGATCGATTTACGTCGAAGTTATAACATTGATGTTATGAAATTAGCCAATCACATTCATTCCATTCTTCAGAGGAATAATTATAATTGGCCAGTTTCATAAAATCGATATTATAACTTTGATGTAATTCGAGCTATGTAAACGTAGTATGCGATTGGTCAATTTATAGTTTCTAACTTCTGATTTATTACTAATGGCTTACTGTAGAATGCCTTACAATAGCTGCAAAATGCTTTTTCTGCTGCTATTCTGTGGGTTACTTTATTTGAATAAGAAGGTGATTGAAAGGAAACAATAAGGAGAATATTTGATATCGATTTTAAGAAATAAAGAATCAACTATATATCCATATATGTGGACGTGTGCATATTATAAAATAGAGACAATTTACGAAAGAATCGTAATCGTAAGAAAAATCACTTATAAACATTAGGATCCATGAGATGTTTGCTTAATTTGATAGCTGCCTCATTCTTACAATACCGCTCACCAAGAGTACATGCCCATTCTATGGTATCTAATCTTGTTAATTTTACCATATCGCCATCATGAGAACTTTCTGAGAAGCCTATTTTCTGAAGAAAACTGCCAAGGAGTAAGGTTATGGTTGTCTAAGAATCATCAAATCATATGTATTGGTTTTATAATGGTTTAGTAATAATTATAAAAATACGTAATCCTCTATATATGTATACAATATACGTATATTTTGCTTTATCAATATATTGGGTTGAGTAAAAAGTTACTTTATATTTTTAGGTGATATATTCAAAATTCTAAAAATACGAAGTTATTTTTTACTCATTACGTAATTCAATACATTCTTTTGTACGAAAATTATTTAATATATATATATATATATATATA
>NW_017304770.1:262373-265095 GCF_001594115.1 Trachymyrmex septentrionalis
TATATATATATATATATACTCAATTTTTACTAAGAGAAGAAAGGAATAATTAGATTGATAAAGCCCAATCTACAATTGCGTAAACGTAATTACTGTTGTAAGAACCGATCATTTACAATTGAATACAAAGAAAATATCCAATTGTGAAGAATTGTTGAAGAATTCTTACAATTACGACTACTTATAACTATATTATGCCATTGTAGATCAGGCTTAATACTACAAAATACATATGTCTTCATCCCTTTTATAAAGTCTATTAATCTACCTTGATATGTACGGCTTCTGGCAGGAAAAAATATTTCTGCAATCGTTGTATAATTGGAAACAATGAATGCCATACCACAATATCTTCCTCTCGATTTAGATACTTTATAAGATTAACGAAGACGGATCCATTTATTTGTTCATTCAGCACAGAGGCAAATAAATCGCTGATGATTTGAATACGATTAACAAAGTGTATGTTCGTGTAATTCTCAAAATTTAAGTAATATGAAATTTTTTGCCAATTAGACGTATCATAAGTGACACGATAGTATCCTATTAAATTATTCGTTATATTTATTACACAGTAGTTTTTTTTTAAATTAAATCTATTGAAATATACAGTACCGAACCAAAACTTTGGAAACATTTGATGATGATTCATCAAATTGTAGCTTTTCAAAGTAAGATATTGCAAACAATTTTTAATTTCATGTAATTTAAGCACATTGCAAATATAAAATTCAAACGTGGATTTAAAGCCCTATTTTTGTTCTTTAAAACGTGTGGTCGAAGACTTCTGTACGATTTTTTTTTAATCGAGATATTTAATTTTTCATAAAAAGTGAAAAAATCGTGTTTTCAAACTTATGGCAGGGACTGTATCTTCAAATATTGAAAGTTTGCGTTTTCTCAATATAATAAATAAATGTAATACTTGCAAATATTACAAATAAGTATAAAAATTATAGATTAAAGATAATTTTACATTCATTAATATTTATTAGCAATGTTTCAAAAAATTTAATTATATACAATAAATCTCCCTTTAAGCTTTTATAAATAAATTATTAAAAAATATATGTACAAAGAATGATGTAAAGCCTGCGCGTTACAATAAAATAAGATATAAAAACCATAAATTCATTGAAGCATTCTTACCAGTTTGTTGTATATTGACAATAATCCAATCTTCGTGTTTAAGTAGATGGCGGATAGTCGTTTTATTTGGTCGTAACCAAGCTTTGGGCACAGTATTGGAAAAATCCGGATTGGACCTCGTAGCGAAAGTTAAGGGTATGTACCATTCATTAGTACACGTATTATTAATACATGTATTATTAATACATTTATTAGTTTCTTGTTTGTAAATACATTTTTGAGATAATGTCATTACGTCATTAGTTTTGCCGTTTGTTCGCTGCACATTTACCTCAGGGTAACTGTTTTGATTCGTCCATGTATCCATCACTTCCTTTATTCTGTAACCGTCGTGCGGGACATCAGATTTGTCGAGAGCACTTTGCATGGCGCTCCACAAATCATCCGGAGTGGTTGAGCTATATCGACTAATTTTGAAAGTAATTCATTGTAGTAATTAAATTTAATAACAATGTGATATTGGGAACCTAGGTTCATGTTTTTGATAAAATACTTCTCAACGTGAATACAAGAAGCATTATTATATTTACGATATTTATAATATTGTAATAAATATTAATTATATGTGTTAAACTATATTATACACACTTACTTCTTGTCCAAATACGTGATTAGACCTTTTTGGAATACCTCATCAGTAACCATATGATATAACATGCGTAATAAAACTGGAGCTACAATACATTGTACAATAAAACACCAATTAACATTTAAAGTAGATACGTTTAAAGTACATATAAAATTGAGATCCAATGTAATATATAATAACTTTACATACGTATAAATATGTATTGTGCAAAAAGAAAATTTTATTTCCTTTAGTCTTCTCTTTTATCTTTTGTGTGCTACATATACGTTGAGAAGTCTGCGAATAATATAATTTTATTGTGCATATTTTGTAATTTTACCTTTTCCATAAAGTTCTGTAGAATACTGCGACTTATCATCAAAGGTATTGTTCAGTACCAATGTGACAGAGTTCAATGAGCCAACATCTACCATCAAACAAGTCTGTAAGGTCCAAATCACAAAAAGATCCATCATTCGCCAACCTTCAAAAATCTAAAGAAGAAAATGCTTTGATGTGACTCAATATATAAAATTTGAAGAAAGTTTTTGCATTAGAAATTAAAATAATCGTTTGTCATCACTTCAACTTCGTTATTTTGCTTTTTCATAATATCTACAAATTTTATTATCATTTTCATGTTAAATTGTCTTCAAGATAAGTATATTTAATTATTTCTGAAAATGTTGGAAATTACTCAATATAAAAATATATTCAAGATATAAAAACCTACAATGTTGAATTTTATTATTTTATTAAATTATTTTATTAAATGTTGATTGCGATAGAAAGTACAATTTTCTAATTAAACTATTGCATTATTCTTACTATTCCTATATACGATAATATTTAAATATAAAAAATTAAAATAAAAGATCTTTAATATAATAAATATAAAAAACAGTACATATTAACTCTAGCAATACGCACTGGGATTCCATAAACTTCAATACAATTTGCTAAATCAAGATTTTTTCGTGTTTTTGAGTTTTTCTTTTTTTTTTT
>NW_017304770.1:265261-271248 GCF_001594115.1 Trachymyrmex septentrionalis
TAATAAATATTAAATAACCTTGTCGATGATATACGATTCTAAGAAGGTAGTAAGTCCCTCTTTTAACCACAAGTAAGACCACCAAATTGGAGTAACCAAATTGAACCATTGATGTATAAGTTCACGTGTTACTATTTTTGCTACTTCTACTTTCTTATGTATTACATGTTTATTATCATTATAGATAGCACGAAATTCACTGAAACATAGAATAATATAATTATGTAAAATACTCCTCTTATGAATACGTAGTCTAACATATTCCTGAATAATTACACTATTCTTAATACTGTTTTTTTAATTATTAAATTAAAAAAAATTATTAAATTTTATTTAAAAAAGAACGTTTGCTATATAGCTTTAATAATGTCATTAACTTCTTTTTAAATAAAATTAATATTACTTGTAAGTGATGAGTCCCCAATGTTCCATACCGTCAACCGGAAAATTTGGTATCAAAACATGATCCATTTTCACTATCTCCTCGGATTTATTGGTATATTGAATCATAAATGGCACGACTTTTTCAGCAATATTGTAAAGAAATGTTACTTGCGATAACAAAGACAAACTACACCATATATTGACAGTCTGGTTATAGTTGGAATGATGGTAAAAATCACATTTGGGGATTACAACGATCGCTACAAGATAAGTGGGCATTGGAGAAGTAAAGTCAAAACATGTCTGTATCATGTCATCTTTTCCCGTCACTTGCTTTTGAATTTCCATATTTGACAATACCAAGTATTTCTGATTATGCATTACAGAGATGTTGAAGATGGTTTTCAATTCTGGCTCGTCCCAACACGGAAACATTTGTCTGGCTCCATTCAGTTCGAAATATGTTGCAGCCATTCTATAATTTAACTCTAGTTTACATACTGGGATCTCAGAAATTTCAATGTAATTTGCTAAATCGAAATTTTTTTGTGTTTCTATACTTTTCTTTTTCTTTGAACCTATGTACTACTGAAAAAAATCATGTCACAACGTTACATGATGAAATAATGTAATTAAAACATGTAAATCACGTAACGAATTGTTCCAAATCAGTATGTGATTTTTTAAAATAATGTAATTTGGAAAATCACATGATTACAAATAATTTCCATCATGTGATTTTATTTATAGTTATTAAATTTTAAAGAATTGAACGATAGATATAGAAGAAAAAAGAACATAACATCATGTGATTTTCCAAAATACGTAATTTTTAAATTACGTACTGATTTGGAACAATCCGTTACATTATTTACATGTTTTAATTACATGATTTTATCATGCAACTGTGTGACGTGATTTTTATAGCGATATATCTCGAAGTTCCTTAATTCTATCGATTTTTACACATCATGGACTTATTCCTTAATTAATTCTCCTTTGATCGCCAAAAAAAAAATTAAAATATATCCATTTTTGCGGCAGTTACGGTAACAAACATGGATGGGAACCCAGAGACCCGAATGTATATATTAAGGATAAAAGAAATATATATATAGCTAAGGTTAAAGTTAAAAATATCTTAAATGTCGACAAATTTTCTGCTCATGTCAGATTTACATTGTAAATATATTTTTCATATTTTGATATTAACTTACATGCCGTTTTTTTCTTCTTCATTTGTGTACGGAAATTTCATAAAACCTCTGTTTGCAAAATCAGTCTCAATTATAATGCCGGAAAATTTCATATTAAGCCTATAAATTCCCTCAAATAATGTATTCTCAAAATGGAGTGTTAAAATATCCGTTACATTGTCATAAAAATGTTTTATTGGTTTATAAAATGTATGAAACTCGTATTCAGCCAATGTTGTCTCTATTTCATTTATTTCTAATCCTCTTGAGTGTAAGCTTATGTTTTTCGTTGCACGATAAATTATGATACCGACGTTAGATTCACCATAAAAGACAGGATTGATTTCCTCGAGATGCGGTATTATCAGATCAATAGTATAATGAAGTGGTTTCGTATTGTTGGGTAAACGAATCATTTTTAAATTATCATTCGAACAAAAGACTATGTTTATGGTCAGTATTATACCAAAACTTATTAGTAACAACTTTAGGAATCTCATGACAATACTTATTTTACGTATCTGCGATTTTTAATTAAAAAGAAAAATAATTATAATAAAATGCCTCCCAAAATTGTTATAACATAATATTTTAAACATAAAAATAAAAAGAGTAGAAAAAAATAATTTTAGCAACTTTTATTAAGAGATAGATAAGAAATAAAATCATATATATATATATATATATATATATATATATATATAAAAGGTCGTGTCAAGATATATAGGGTGTCTCATATATAACAACTGCATTAGTTATCTGGGCTGGTGGAGCAGATCAAACTGATAAAGCTCACTATCATTTCTGCAAACTGCATAATAACTTAATAATTTCTAAAGATCATTGAATAATCGCAAATCCACCCTTGGTTTGCTGCACCAAGTATATACTTATCAGAGAGCGGCGACAATAATGGCTGCGTTCAGCGAACTCAACAGTTGAGTGAGTGCTCGCTGTTATATTCTATTAGATCATTCAATCAGCATTTTAGATCTGGAAGAATACATCAAAAAACCTCGCTATCAAACCCGATATCCATGATGCTAGAAATTGATCCGAGATCTCGAACAGAGACAGAATTAACAAATCACATTTGAGCAATTTGATTATATGATCATTGCGATTGATCAATTCTTTCTTTATCCGAGGTCTCAGATCGATTTCTGCCATCGTGAAAACACAAAGCTTAAGAGCATTCTCCGAAAAAATCAATTTTTTTCTTTAGATTTTTTTGAAACTTATAGAAAAAGTTTTAATATCTTGAATATATGTGCTTTAAAACTCAATATCCGGAGCGGGATTAAAAATCGAGATATTCCACTTCAAAGTTGAAGTGTTTAACATAGGATCCCTATCTAAAGCTTATTCGAAAGTAGTCTTTTTATTCACTATAAAAATAGTTCTTCTTAACAATTTTTGGAAACAATGGGATATAACTTGATATCACAAGAAATAATATGAAATTTGTCTGAATATGGCTTCCAGTATTCGTTTTTAAGAAATCATTAAGCAAAGTAAATAGCAAAGTAAGCAAAGTCGCTATTTTTTCGATCGGCGGCAGTAGCGAAGGCGGGAGGCGTTTTATATTGTATAAAAAAACTTGTATATAAACATTAATACTTATGGAATATCTTATACTCAGGGCTCGGTAAAATAACCGATACTACTTATTTAAAATAAAAAATAAGTTTCAAAAACTCATTTAAAATATAAAATCGTAAGAGTCGGTAAAGTAATCGATACGACTTATTTGAAATAAAAAATATAAAATGAGTTCCAAGAACTTATTTAAAATATTAAATAAGAAATAGGTCACAAGAAATTATTTAAAATATAAAAAGAAGAAGAAATAAGACTCGAAAATATATTAATTTATTTAAAATATAAAATAACTTTTATTTAAAATAGAAAAATAACTTTTCTTTTATTTTAAATAAGTTTTCGAAGGCAATTTTTTATTTTAAATGAAAAATTCTTTCTTTAATTCTTTCTTTTAATCCAACGTTTCAAAGCATTTGTAGTGAGACTTTGACCACAGCTGCATTTTCATGTTGAAAACGCTTGACTCTCATTTTCAGCGTCAAAACAGATCACGTGATCAAAATTGACGAATACCAAGCATCAATTTTCGTTCGAATCGAGCGTTGAGCGTCAGCATGAAAATGCAGCCTTAAGCTACGTTTCAAAACTTCCTCTTTGAAGAAAATTTTACTCGAAATATTTAGTACACATATTATATACTATATAATATATAGAATAAAATTTTCCTCAAAGAGGACATTTTAGAACGTAGCCAGAGTTATGTAGTTATACTGTGACGTAAGCCTTAAGCAGCCTTGAAGTAAGAACGGACTATGAATACACCGCCCTAAATAATGGTAATTGCAATCGGTCGGTAAGTTAATAAGTTTCCCCGTTGGATAACGACCAAATTTACCTACAGCCACAATGATTCCATAGCAATCGCGCGGCACTGTCACCGGGGCCAATGAGATCAAGGCGGTGCAAAATCCACTACGTGGTACCGTTGTGTCACGCTCCTGTCCAGCGTTAT
This sequence comes from Trachymyrmex septentrionalis, assembly GCF_001594115.1. NCBI lineage: Eukaryota > Metazoa > Arthropoda > Insecta > Hymenoptera > Formicidae > Trachymyrmex > Trachymyrmex septentrionalis. Next base: position 269,396 of record NW_017304770.1, read on the forward strand.
CACGGGGAGGCGACACCGGGGTGTCGCGGTCGCGCGTGGTCTCCGATCCCTTCGTGAAGACGCTGTCAGCAGCGAGAATGACGTCCCGTCACGAAAAGGAGCGCGCCAAGCAGATCCAGGAGAAATGTCAAAATCTGCTGACGCAGATGCTTCGCGATGAGGATAACAAGTATTGCGTCGACTGCGACGCGAAAGGTTTGTTTCTCAACCCCCCGACATGAATGCACCGTTCATTCGCTTCCCCTTCGGGAAGTCGTCCTCGATGAATCCTTCGTGTGTGTTCTTTGCTTTGTGATGTCCAAGTGCGCTCGTTCCTAGATTCGACTCGTCGATATTGATCACGAAACCTATGCAACGCGTCGTATTCTGTATAATGCACTGAGATGTTATGGATTTTTAACTTCTGTATGACATACCTATTAGCGCACTGTCATTCGATAACATCGTCAAGGTCCTTACAAATTTTATGTTCATTTCACTTATCATCTCAAAAATCAAAGCATGAGCTCATTTGTATGTCTTTCTTCTTTTAAGATTCATGAAAAAAAATGCCTCTATTATATGACTTGATTTTGTCATCGAAATATTGAGAACTTATAATTAATAATCATGAATATTAGATAGATCAACAAAGCATTTTCATTGATAGGTTTTATCATTGTATTTGTGTCGAGTCTAAGCGAAGTCTCTATGCTTGAGAGATAAGAATTATTTATGATATTTTCGATGAATTTGCATTTTGCAGGACCAAGATGGGCTAGTTGGAATTTGGGGATTTTCTTGTGTATTCGATGTGCTGGTATTCATAGAAATCTTGGAGTACATATAAGTAAAGTTAAATCTGTTAATTTAGATACATGGACGCCGGAACAAGTTGTGGTATGTAGCAGACATATGATTCATAGTTTTTAACAAAGGATGATTTTGTTTATTTGTTAAATTTTTATATCAAAACAATTAAAAATGTATACTCATCAATTCTGAAATATAATTAATCTTTTACAAAGAAATGGATGTAAATAATTTCTAATATTTGCTTTTCTATGGAAAAATTTTACTTTTTTTATTTTTATAATTTTTTTGTATCACATCTAAGATTATTTTTCTTATAAGCTTCATATTTGAATATTTTCTTTAAGCTTTACATATATTTTTTAAATCCAATTATATAATGAATATAATCTTGTTAAAATTTCTAGAGTTTACAACAAATGGGCAATTCTCGAGCTAGAGCAGTCTATGAAGCCAATCTTCCAGATAGTTTTCGAAGACCTCAAACGGATTGTAGTCTGGAAAGTTTTATTCGGGCAAAATATGAACATAAGAAATATATAGCTAGAGAATGGGTGCCACCTCCCTTACCAAAAGTATGTGATTAATTTAATATTTATCTTATAAATATATTTATATACCAGACATGTCCCTTTCCAAGTTTGCTGAATTTTATATGTATAATAGTTCAATAAATTTATCAAGTTTTACGACAAATTTATATAGTGATAATGTAAAATTTTTTAACACGCTTTTCTCTTATAAAATTTATCTAAGTAGAGGGAGGCTACATTTGGTGTTCCTTCCAACACCAGACATTCTTTCCAACATCCGCTCCAATTTGGCTGAATTTAATATATATAATAATATATAATAGTTACTGAAATTATGCATGCTTTTTAAGTATTCATGAAAAAAAACGTTAAAAAATTTTACATTCCTATAACAAGAAAATTTTTTAATGTATTTTTCTCATAAATGCTTGAAAAACGCGTTCTATAATTTTAGGATGAAATAGTGGGAAGGTTAAATCATATCTGGTTAATTCCTCTTATTAATATATAATTTTACATATAAATATA
>NW_017304770.1:271348-280704 GCF_001594115.1 Trachymyrmex septentrionalis
GCGCGCGCGCACGCACACACACTTAAATTTTATATATGTTTGCAGAAAAGATTATATTTATTGCTTTAACTAATAAATAATTTTCATAGGTAAATTGGGACAAAGAACTTGATGAAGAGGCTGAAAGACAACGCAGACGAAAAAAGGAAAATTCAGAAGCTACGACTACTGTACTGCCCCCTGTAAAAAAACCGGAAGTAGTGCCTCAATTGCCAAAACCTCGAAGTTCCGTCAGTCCTAAACTGGGCAGAACAAAAGATTCTGCAATCCTTGATCTCTTAGGTCTTGGTATGTTATGTGTACAAGATGTCCCAGACACTGAAATTCACGATGCAGTTCTTTGTCAAGAAGCAACTTCTTCTTGTAGCAAAAATATTTACAATTGTGAGATAGGAAGAAGTTGCTCTACAAAGAACCGAATTGTGCATTCCTTGTGTATGAATTATGATATACTCTGAATAATTTATAGAATTATAAGCTTTCTAACACATAATACATTTCATGTCGTTATTAACAGATGCGCCAACAACTAACCAAACAAATGTAAATGGTTCTGGGGACGATGTATTTTCTTCCTTTTTGTCTGCACCACCTGCTTCAATAACTTCAACTGGAAATGATTCTAATGGAAGTAAAACAACCACTACTGCAAGTAAAAGCGAAGAGGAGAGCTTCTTTAATCAACCGACTCCGCTACCTCAGGAAAAAAGCAAGATGACAAAAGACAGTATTTTAGCATTATATGGTACTCCGAGTCATCAACCAGCTATTTATGGTGTCTCAGGTATTGTATTATAAGACCAAAATGATATATGCAATATTAATGAAATTTTATAATTAAATTACGTTTTTTAACATACGATATATCTCAGGGGGAGTGTATCCTCAACACTCTATACCATATAAACAGCAAATGCCTAATGTGGGTGTATTTGGGCAACAAAGCTCATTGGGTCCACTCAGCCAACTTCCCACGCAAATACCGGTCGCAAATCAGATACCTGTCAATCAAAATCAAATTATGGCAAATCCTAATACGATAGGTGCTGTAGCAGCCAATCCTTTAGGTTTACATATAGGTCCAATGAATCAATTAAATGGTGTACCTAATGCTGCTATCTCAATGCCACCTCAAATGGTATGTAATATTTCTTACATGATATTGCTAAATATGTTCGTAATTATTCTTTTTATACTTCGAGTTTTTTTTCTCCGATTTCATAGATGATGCAGTTAGGACAAAGTAATATTGCTAGTAATAATGGATGGAGTGGAATGTTGACACAGAATATTCAACCAGCTCCTGGTAGCAATCCCTTCTTTAATTTAACAGCACAGCAACAACAAACTACTGCATTTACCGCTCAGGTATGTAAATTTTAAGTGTTTTATGTAATTTATAATCATATATAATTTCTACAAGATAATATGAAATATATAAAGTAAAAAGTTTTTGTCAAAACTTTGTAATGTTATTTACATTAGGTCAAATTAGTTTTATTTTTATGAATTCATGATATTACAGTTGCCACAACAAATGTCGCAGATGTCTCTGGGCGATATGAATTTTGCCTCTACAGGCAAGCCTGCCGCTGCCGCGCTACCTGGGCAGACCCTTTCCACAAACTTATGGCAGTAAAATTATTATTGCGGATATTGTTAGCCTGATTATCTCATTCAGTGTTGCATACTAATGTCGACAGTTTATTATCCAATGTAATAACAGATTTCCATGTCCATCAATTGGACATTGCTTTGGAAAGTAATAGAACTGACGACGGAGACACTAAAATGAAAAAAGAAAAATTATACTCGATTGTTGTCTCAACACATAATTCGTCAATGTTTATAGAGCTTCAAGTAGATAAATATTTTTGTTTGAAAGCCTCCACCAGCTTTCAACATTACTGTTGAGAAAAAAAGAAACTGGAATAAAAAAATAAGAAAAGTTTTTGAATGAATGTAAAAAGTTATTTGTGTAACACTAAATATGTACCTCATGGTAAAAATTATGTTGCTACAATGAAAGCTTTTTGTAATTGCAATTGAAATATATATGTCAGGGTCCATTTTCAATATAACAAAGCATTCATTCGAATCAGTGGAAAACGGTATAATTTTTATTGCTATGTGTTTTTGTCAGTTCATTTGATAAAATGAAAATACTTCAGTTGACATGAAGCACATTTTCTCATATGGAACGATATCGAAAATGGAACTTAAGCCATACCGATTTCAAACACTGATTCAAAGATGTACATTGCATATGTACGAATTTTGTTAGAGACGTGAAAAGACTTGGATTTTCAATTTATTTTTAAGGTATTATATTTGACACGTGCAATATGTGTCCACATTTATTCTGTATTAGTAAATAAATACAAAATAATATGAATGCGAAATATAACGCATTTTTTACATTTGCGTAAGATATAGAATATATTACTGTTGCGACAATGAGATTTAAATAGTTCAGCAATTTATTTATTATGAATATCTATAAAATATGAGAAAAATTCATAAGTCATATATTGGTGCTAAGAATTTTGATTGGAGCATTTTGATTGGATTACATTTTAATTAAGTTAAATTGAATAATAATGCATAAAAATTATGTATAAAATGTTCTTTTCAAAAGAAAATTTTTAGGAGATCTTTGCAATCGCAAATAATTTGATAATATATAATTTATGTAATAAATTATTGATTATGTTCTTCTGTATACTATCATGAAACATTTTACGAGCAACATTTTTTATTAATACATTGTTCAGTATGATTTAATACGTGGGAGGCACTACTATACTTAGATGTATAATCACAACCTGTCTTTCAAAGTACTGATAATGATGATTATACAGACTGTTTAAGCATTGTGCGCTTTTTCTTACAGGTTCTATAACTAGGATTATAGTAATTCGTAATGAATTATAAGTTCAGGAATAAAGTAATAGTCTTATTCTTCTAATTTTACGTTATTTTTAATGTGAGATTTGATTGTCAATACAGAAAAGCCCAAATTTTATTTCTAAGGAACCTGTAGTCGAGAAAAAAGCGACATACTATATATGGATATAGCGAAACGCAGTATTTTTGGCAAATATTTGCGTTAATATAAATAAATAAATAAATCACTTTAAGTGATACCTGATAATCAGTGAAAGCTATATCAAGAGGGACTTAAGGAAGCTCATCTTAATTGTTGCCTACAGTATCAAGCTGTTATTTATATGAATTACTATTATATTAAGTAATTATGAAATAGTGTATTTGTGTCAAAATATAACGACATTTTATTGTAATTTGATTACTCTATTATTTACTCGTGAAACTGTTAAGCGAGATGAATAAAACTTGTGACATAACAGACGCATTTAAAATGACATTAAATTCAATAAGTTACTGGTATTCTCAATAATTTTAAATTTCTTAAGCTAACACGATTTATCACGATACAAAAAAAATTGGTAAATCAAGAAGAATTAATTAACATCTTTTTAAGAAAACAGGTAAATCATTTTGTGCCATTTTAAACATATTTATTATATATACAAAATAGATCATTTCTATGTGCCTATTCGTTGCATTCAGCACTATTTGATTTATATGTTTTTCACCTCCTTTGTGAGAATAGTTCTAATAAAAATAAAATGCGTTATCTATATATTCTAGATATTTTTTTAGATCTATATTTTTAGATATTTAACTATATGATGAAATTTAACACATACGAAAGATATAACAGCATTAATTTCATCAAGCAGTCAATTCTAACAGTTAACAACAATTTTTAAATTTTAATAAAAATGTTAAGATATAAATGTATATATAAGTATATTTAAAATTTAATTCAATAAATTTCGCAATACTAATAATTTAATATTGACAAGACTTTACGTCCTATTTTAACAATGAAAAACTCAACGAGATGTTAACAATTCTAATAAAAAAAAAATTAATTAAAAATTGCGAACAAATTACTGTAATTTTAATTGTTATTATTATTCACAAACAAGAGACCATTATTTTTTTCCGCTCGAATAAATAATGTGACAACAATCAATAAATTCAATAAATTTCTTGCAATAATATACAACAAATATTTTCTAATATTTCATTAATATTTAATCTTTTTGTTTCATTCGACACATTCATTTTTACGAATGAAAATGAGCTTATACGTGATTTCGTTTTCGTTCAAAAATTACGTATTGGAACAGCAGCGACTCACCGGAAATCCGGAAATCGGACGGAGAAAAGCGGTTCGTCTACGCGTGCTTCTTCCATTTGCGTCAGATATCTCTTTCGAGTCAGAGTCCACGTGAAAAAGAGGTAATCATGGACAAACCAGTCGTTTTGGCGCGTGTAATCAAGGTTCTGGGTCGCACTGGCTCGCAGGGGCAATGCACCCAGGTGAAAGTAGAATTCCTGGGCGAGCAAAATCGGCAGATCATCAGGAACGTGAAGGGACCGGTACGAGAGGGCGACCTCCTAACCTTACTCGAGTCCGAGCGCGAGGCGAGAAGACTTCGATAACGTGAGGTTTTTATTAACGCCGGAAAAAACGGTCGCCAGCTACTACTATTACTACTACCGGACTTCAGCAGATACACATTTCCTGAACGTGGATCGCTCCTGCACATGGATTATGGATCAAGGATCGTAGATCGTGAATCGTCGACAACAGACACTCCTGCCACGTGCTTCTCGAGATTGAGAGGATGCTGCCGATCGCGGAACAGGATCGCATTTTCTTGAAAACATTCCTGACACATAAGAATTCCACACCTTTTACAATAAATCTTAGCTGGTAACCACAAGTTTCAGTGTTGTCATTATGCTCCTCCCTCCAGCTTGTAAGCTGTAGCGATGAATTACAAACTGAGCGCTTCCTATTTGCAATCTAAAGATTATTAATATATTTGCATTTTTGCTATTTATTTTTGTATCTTTGGTTTGCTTTTTCTTAGTGTTAGAATAGGATTATATATTTTTTTTAACTGTGAAATTCAGATAGTTTGGAATATGAAAATTCCACATTTTTAATAGATACATGTATGTATGTATGCCAAAAGTAAAAAACAGAAATCTAATCAGTATAAAGTATTTGGCCCTTAAAAAGTATAGTAAAACTATTTAAAAAGATATAATGATATATTTATTTATAGCATTTTATTTACAGCACATAATATAATTTTTTTTAATAAAATCGACTTATTTTCTATATATACATTTATGTCATTAAAAATAGTATAGACTCATTATAATTGTCTATTTTTAGTACGAAATTTTTCAAGCATATCAATTGGCTATAAAAATAGACAAATATAATATTGACCTTGTATAGTCATAATATATAATTGAAGTTCTTAGACATAATGTCTATTCAATTTATAATAACTGTTATATTCTTCTTCGTTTTGGCGGAGGTGTATCGCGTGGACTGGAAGAAGCTTTGGAAGAACTATCCACGCTTTGTCTGGTTGGTCTCTTTGGAATCCTTTTCGCGAGCTCGCGACTAGATTCGGATTCTTTACGCTCCTTCTTTCCATTTGATGCTTAAAAGAAACAAAAATACAATTTGTGTGTGCAACTCTGTTGAAAAAAAAAAACTAAATAATAACCAAAACCAAATATTAAAATACCGCTCTCTTCTGAATCCTCCTTCCCTTTTGAACGACCTTTTGATGATTTATGTTCTTTCCTTGTCTCTTTCATATCCTTAAACTTATCCTTTTTTATATCCATCTCCTTCACAGATTTTTTAATTTCTTCTTTTTTCTTTTCCACATCTTTGGTTCCTTTAAAATCACGTAACATGCTATCTTTCTTAGAACTCTCTTTGATGTCTTTTTCTTTTTTAATTTCCTTGTATTTATCCCTCTGATCTTTCAATTTTATCTCTAATTCTTCCTTTTTTCGTGGCTTCCCCACAAATTCAGTCTCCGGTAAAAAAAAATCTATCTCATGATCAGGAAAAGGTAAACCTTCCATATCGTCCTATCAAAAAATTCAATATGGATATAAATAAATTTAATATGGATATAAAAAAAAAAAACGAACGCTTAAGAGGAGATTCCTAAGATTAAAACAAAAATTCTAATTTTTATCTCAAAATTATCTCAGGAATTATCTTTATCTTTATTCTTCTGGTCTTTACAGAACACTATGTATATATATATATGCACAAAATACATTGTATTAATATATTATATATGTTCAAAATAATTTTATAGAAACTTGTTTATCCTAACACGATGTTAGATACAATTTCATTTTAGAACACATTTTATTATATATGTTGTTATTTACCAAAGACACAAGGTCATACATGGATTCCAAGTGATCCCAAATTATTTTTAATGGAACATCTTTGTGAATAGCAGCACGAAATTTTTCCCATATACATACCATATGGAAATATTTATTGATACCTGACAATTGAATAATTAAAAATCACAGTTGCAAAACATAATCGTTAATTAATGATAAATTAATATCAAACTCTCATTAACTTAATTGATTGATCAACTTGTCAAATAATACCTGTAGTATTCTATTAACATAGAATTTTTGTTTAAAATATGTATATACTCATATATACAAATTATATTACGGACGCTACAATTTTGGCAGAAAGCCATGCATTATACACAGATTTTGTTTTAATTACTTAATTGCCAATTAAGCAGAGTTTGATTGAAATCACTCAATGTCTATTTCTACCAATATAGATTCATTTTAATCTCGATTTAACTTACTTTTTATCTTTTCCTAGATCTACGAATTGAAAAAAAAAACAGAGAATAAAATAAACCGAGATTAAAATTATGTTGGAAGAAATAAATATAGAAAACCAAGATAAACATAACCTCTCATCGCCGGCTTACCAACTGGCTTGTGTCCATTCATGGCGAAAAAAAGTTGAATTTCGTTTTCCACGTTCCATTCTATTTCGTCGAACGAGGTTTCGTTTTGTCTCTCTTTGACAGCCATTTTAATGAAAACCGATGTTTTGGCACTCGATCGGCTCAATCTCGACTATGTTAGACAGTGTGCCATGCGCTTAACAGACACTAAATCAATTGAATAAAACGCCCAATATAACACAGATGCGTTCTATATATTGTATCAACAACTTGTCTTTATTAATAAAATACATCACATGAAACAATTATAATTTGACACTTTGACAGCATTTTAAAGCACTAGCAAAACACTAGTTGTATCAAGACCATTGTACTATATTCGTTTCAGCAGAGAGAAATCTGAGAGAGGACATGACAGCCCAAAATCTGTAACCGCAAAATGCTACCGCGCACTACTACCCTCTAACAAAATGGATGTAAACTACATAGCAATGTCTACTTTTCTTACGGTACTTTTCAAGGCTGGAGATGATAAATCGATATTTGGTTCATATAATTATGCTAAATGTAACATGATTATATGAATCAAATATTGATGTATCATCTCGAGCCTTGAAAAATGAATAATGTACCGTAAGAAAAATAAGAATTAAAAATTAGAAAATCTTAAAACGAGAAAGAGAGAGAGAGACATCTTTTTTTTCTAACAAATTCGATAAAGCCGAAGAATAAATTAAAGCCAGATTAAAGTTAATTTACATTGATAAAAATAAAAAATATTCCCTATATTATATTCCTTTCGAATTTTGAAAAAGGTATATCAGATCATTTGTAACATATGTGTAGTTATAAATTCTTATTTTATTTTATAAAATATGACATAAGATATACAATTTTATAAGTAAACATCCAGCTAAAATCTATTTCTAATGATGGATACTCAACGCATCGCTTTGCACTTCATGACTTAATTGTGTCTGCAGATTCGATAATTTATTTTTTAACGCTGCAATCCCCATCATGACGATGTTTTCGGGTTTCAAGGCCCCGCTGCTCTCCACATTGAAGTAATATTTGTTCGGTTTGGCTTCCCAGTTAAATGAGGCTTCATCTAAAATGTATATATTACAATAAGGCTTATTCGATAACTCTTAATGACAGTGATGGTATCATGTTGCAATATTTTTTTATAAAAACCTATGCAACAATAATGTAAAATGTCTAACACATTTATTTAATGCACGTATGTAATATATATAAATTTATTAATTTATATATACTATTCCCTCCCTTCTACATTGAATAATTTTAACTACAGATGTCACTATCTTAATAGTTCATTATTGTGCATTTTTGTGTGTATTAACATGTATTATTACACGATTTAGCATAAATAATCCCTTTCCAGTAAATAAATAGAAAAAAGATAATTGCATAAAGCTGTCGTTAAGATTTAGAATAGATTTGATAGAATAGTTCGATAGAGAATAGGGGCTTAAAGTGTAACTATAAAAAATTTTGGATTTTTATTAGAAATATACTCACATTGATCTTCCTCTAATTCACTATACTCTGATTTGGGCCACTCATCCGCTTTAGGAAATAAAGTATGTCTCATAGTATTATCAGGATCATACTCAAAGCTTACACCAGCGGTCGGATTCCACTTTGCATGCTCCTTTCCAAAACCTTTCTTTGCATATGCTCTGAGTTTTAATTCCTGTCCTTTTCTTAATTTTACTATCAAAATTTCTGGAATATCCCAAATACAATCATTATGATTATTCCTTTTTTTTATGATAATCATAAGTGTCAGATAAAAAAAAAGAATACATACCATCTGTTTCTCCATATTCGCTTGCATCGTCTTCTCTGTGCCTGGATGTGACAGGCAGCACTCTAGGATCACTTGACTTGAAATCTGCAGTAGTTACATGCCTAGTTTGCTCTTCAGTACATTTAACATCCAGAGTGAATTCCACACTACATTCTGGACAGAAATCCATGCATTGGCAGTCTCTTGTATACTGTATTCTATCGACTACCTAAAAACAAGAAAAATTTTCTCTATATAGTATTATATCAAATAAATCATTTAAAGTCTCTCATCAGTTTCCGATTAAATTTATCGACAATCAATTCGCAAAAGTGCCAATTTAATGTATCGGAACATCTCTCTTTCTTTCTCTTTTAAGACAAACGTGTTTAGTTTCACATTGACAATCGTGACAATTGAATCAACCACAGATTAGCGTTAATCAGAATTGGTGAGACTAGCCCTTAATATATCTTATGACATAGTAGCTGTAAGATTTTGTTATTTATTCATAATAATAATGCATAATTTATCAAAACTCATTTATTTTTTTAAATATTAAAATAATATATAATTTACTAAAGCTTTCTTTTATCTTTTCACTGTTAAATTTAATCGTTAAAGTATAACAAATATAGTTTAATGATTAAATTTAGTCATTAAAATATAGC
>NW_017304770.1:280804-281799 GCF_001594115.1 Trachymyrmex septentrionalis
ATATATATATGCACTTACATCATCACTGATCAATGGTATCATCCCAATCCTATGTGCCAAAAATTCGTCACTCAAAACAGTAGAATTGGCTTCCAGTTGTATCCAATCAATAGCCATAGTCGGAGTTTCGGCGATAAAGACACGCCTCATGCTATTCGCAACACTGATAAGGAAATATTAATTGTAAATTAAATTGCAATTATATACATATTTTGATTCTTCTACGTAATCTAACCTCTTACCTCAATTCGGTATCTTCTACTTGAAATTTCACATTTTCTTCGGTTAAATCCGAAATATGGACCGATGGTTGATTAGCGTACGGCATTTTATTTTGTCAAATTTTATACAAATATCTTTTTTTCGTTTCGTTTATTTATAAAGGCACGATAGCAAGCTACAATGTGCGCTAATTGCTATTTTAAGAATTCAAGTCTGCGCTGGTCTGTGCCAGTGGCGGTTATTTCAAGCCTATTGATTGGCTGTAAGAAAGAGAAGTTGTCGGATCTCTCTATCCTATAGATAGACCAATTAATAAACTTAAAATCTCAATTGAATGTGTAAGAGGAATAATTATGATTGGTCAATTTTCTACAATTTAAAGCCCAAGACACAATGCGAGGGAATAGCGATAGGAATAACACGATTTCAACCTATCAGAAATCGGATATATCGGAATATACAGTTTCTAAGATTGAAATCGTGTTATTTCTATCACTATCGCTATTCCCTCGCATTGTGCCTTGGGCTTTAAGACCCTACGACTTCTATTGTACAGCCTATATAAAGCCTGCGGCACACGATGCTTGTTTTCCTGCTGGTACTGACAGTATCGCAGCCAATACAGTTGCAAGATTCTAATCCAGTTAGCAATCCAACAGGAAAACAAGCACCGTGTGCCGCAGGCTTAAATTTTTAACTTTTTTTCGATTTATTAAGTCTATATTTGTTTACATCTTCGGTAATTATTTAGAATAGTTCCCCCCCCCCCCCTT
>NW_017304770.1:281899-282489 GCF_001594115.1 Trachymyrmex septentrionalis
TCTAAAATTTTAATAAAAATATACTCATTCGACGCGTTTTCACTCAAAACGGAAGTATCTGGCAAAAAAACGCGGCGATCGACCTCGTAAATCGAGTTATTAAGTGTTAAAGTTGGAGACTTTAGAAGTTAAGATATATTTGTCTTTCCGATTCGATAGCGTTATGTATACATTCTAATTTGATATATCATTTAATTTTACGTTTTCTACTTTAATCCTGTAAAAGAGTTTTTGATTCCGTTCAGTCAATTCAGAAATGTTAATTGATCTGTAATGTGTCAATAATTTCATCACTTTAGTACTTCTTTAAATAATGTCTATACATTATTGTCTATTGCAGAAACTATGCCAGTGTGTTGTATAAAACATTGCACTAGTCGTACGTCACATAATAAGTCACAAAATGTGAAATTTTTTCGTTTTCCAAAAAAAACTATTATTCGTCAGCAATGGCTCAAAGCCAGTCAACGAACGGAATTAAATATCAAAGTTGATACAGGTAAAATTGATATAATTTAATACATTTCTTTTAGTTTATATATATATATTATATACTGGAGATATAAAGAATTTTTTAATTTACGATTAAG
>NW_017304770.1:283162-284497 GCF_001594115.1 Trachymyrmex septentrionalis
TTTTTTTTTCTGTGAATTAAAGTATTTTCTTTTATAGACTTATAGGAGAAGTTAATAATCATGATGTTTTAATAAAAAACGGATCAATGAAAACATTATTAATGCAGGTCCGAAAATTAAAAGAAGAAAAGCTAAAAGTGTTGAAAGAAAAAGAAATATTGGAACGACAAAATGAACAATTGAGTATGGAAGTCAAAAAGTTGCATGCAAGAATAACAGAAATAATCAAAATGACAATGGACAGGAAGAAACAAGCCAACACAATACCTATCGAAGTTTTAAGGAAAGTATTTACACCAGATCAAATTGCAAAGTTAATGTCGACTAAGAGCCGCATATGATGGTTATCCGAAGATATAGAATCTGCAATATATCATGCAATAAGATCATTAAGTCCTAAAGTTTACAAATACTTAAGAAAATGCCATTACCATCTTCAAACACTTTGCAAAATTGGATTGAAAACAATAATTTAAAAAATGAAATTAATGATGCATCACAATAGAAAGCATTATCATGTACATAAACATTTCATAGATTGTTTTATTGTTACCGTCTGGGTATAAAATTTAAGTACAATTCTCTTATTTCATTTTAAAAGTTTAAAAAGATTTAAAAGTTATTTAATCTTTTATTTTTTTTAATTTTTACATAAAATCACGTTTTGTAGTACTTATTTGCAAATTTTATGACAAAGTAATATCGTCAAAATTTTATATACATGTACTAATAAAATTCTAATAATAGAAACTATTCGTGCAAAGGATTTGTTTGGATCTACTTGTTTAAATTATTTACTTAAAATTGCTGCAGAATATGCAGAATTGCGGCAAAAAAATGCGCTGCATAAATCATTAAAAACCAAATAATTTGTTCTTTATTAATTGATTTTAGGACATTATGACAAAATTTCTTGACTGATATCTTTTTAATTGATATTTTTAGCTGGTATTGTACAACCACAACATTCTTAATTGTAATATGTACAATAATTATATATAAATTATAAAATTTTCTTTATATACAATCTATAAATATTTAAAATAAACCCGAAAGTGCATAATTTCATATCTGAAGACATTCCATAATGTATTGAAATTTTTTAGGAAATAAAAATAATGTATGAAATTGTTAAAATATTTTATTATAAATCAATGAATATATTATTTGTCGAAGATGTATTTTATATATGGATAACGTACATTCATTTAATATTATCTACAAAAATCCATAATTTGTCGTAAAATTAAAAAAATTATACTTTACATACAATACGTAACATACATACACAAGCACACACACACATATATACATATATATATATATATATATATA
>NW_017304770.1:284568-287407 GCF_001594115.1 Trachymyrmex septentrionalis
ATATATATATATATTTGTGTGCATATGCACTACTATGTACAGTGTAACAATATTGATGGAATTTAATGACGCACTATATGTAATTACAGAAATATGAGACTTTTTGTTGCCTCAATATATTTTTCTTCTTTGAATTCCCTATTATGGCACTCAAGTTTGGTAAAAAGTGGAAGACGATAGTTCGTGTAGCGTTATACTACGAATCGTCGTAAATGTACAAGATGTGCAAATTTCATTAATCTAGTGTGTGTGACTTATTATCAATAAAAATTTGTTCTAATGACTGCATAAATAAATTGATGAAACAAATAAAGGCTAACAGGGAGATAGAAAAAAATATTGATAAATACACCGCTCAAAATGATAAATGGAACATTTTTTTCTACTGAATTTATACGTGATTTAATAAATTTAGTAGATTTTTAATATTTCTCTAAATCAATTTTATGATTTTAATGTTTAATAAACGTGTCACTACACATATTAAACATAGTATTTTTATTTTTTTAAACACTGACGTTTAGATTTATATATAGAATTTTTTAAAGGAATAGTCTTGTGCTATTGTCTCTTGAGCAGTATATTAAAAATATTTTCAATTATATACGTACTGATATGAGAGAGTATTACGAAAAATAACACAGTATTTTTTAAAATATTAATTCAATTAATCGTTGATTCTCAAAGTTCATCATCAAAACGGTCAATTTCTTGCAAATGATCACCATAGTCTGTCGCTTCGCTACCTACAAAAGCATCATGATGATCCAAGATCTCATCAAAGGATAATCTATTATCGTGATCGTCATCTGAACCCACAAACAAATGATCCACTTCATCATTTGCTATTTCTCTGAAAGAAGCGTCAACAAAAAGATATAAAAAAGTGATATCATGTATATCAGCAAAAAAATAAAATTTGCAATACAAAAAAAATTGCTTAAATTAAGAAGAATATTTTATTTTTAAGAAGAATATTTAGAAATTCAATAAAACTAGTATTAGATAATCTGATGATATAAAATTGTGTTAGAATATTGCAATTTGTTACATTAAAATATACAATTGTCATTAATAAATTTAGATATGTATAAATATGGATACACAAATGTAGAGAGAAAGAAATGTTTATCATTATAGATATAAGAGAAAAATTATATTATAAATTAGATTTATAATCATTTGAAATTATCGTTATTGAAATAATGAATTTTAATAAAATGTTTTAATAAAAATTTTAATAAAGATACATGTTCAATAAAGATTTTCATGTAATGAAATTTTATAACATCATATTATAGTATACTTACTCATTGCTTGGTACAAGCCAAGAAAGAATTTCATCCGAATTAAGTCTACCATCCCCATCCTTGTCATGTTCATAATCAAATTTATCTTTTTCAGTTAACAACCATTCCTTATCTTTTGATTTGGCTCTGTCACCAATAAACTCCTGGAAATTAATGTATCCATCTCCATCTATATCTTTGTCAGCCAAGGCTTGCTTCAACAAAAGTGGAAACATTCTAGGTGTCTCCTCAGGATGTGTATAAGCCTTGAATTCCTCTGTATCTAAATAACCATCTTTGTTTAAATCTGCAGCCTCGAATGTCTGTTTGTCATCTTGGATTAAATTATCATCAAGAGCCAGGTCTTCAGGATCGTTGCCATAAGTATCTTGTAAAATTTCTTCCCAAGTCACTTTACCATCTTCATTTGTATCAGCATCGTCCAAGCGATCCTCAGATTCCTCTGCAGACAGTGTGCTGTTTACAAAACAGTTTAATTAACCTAAATTCTTTAAGTCCTTGAACAGATAAACATAATATTCAACAAGTTGATATTACCTAAACGAACGCAAGATCCAAGCTTTCAATTCATTTCTCTCTATATACTTGTCATTATTCAGATCCATTTTGGTCAATAAAATTCCTAATCTTCTCTTTGATTCTTGTATTGGAAGTCTATCAAACTCTTCTGCTTCCTTTACACTCCCTATATAACAAAATAAAATATTCAAGATGATAAGTATCTTAGCAAATTAGTACCTAAGCAAATTAGATAAAAACAATAAAAGTATTTCTTTTATTTTTCTTTGTTGACAAAAGAATCTAATTTTCATGAAAAGAGCTTTCAGTCTTCAACAAAATAAAATGGTACATGGAAGATGTAAATTTACAATTATTATTCATAAATACAAAACTGAAGCGAGTATAAAAGATTTACAAGGACGTCAAAGGAGCTCTAAATGTTAGTCTTAAAAATCTAATAAATCCAATCATCTCGTTCGCACCTAGGATGGCTTCATGGTCAAACTCTTCGTGGTGTTCGCCCTCCGCATAGTGATCGGCGTCGCGAGGGCTGAAGGCACCGTCCTCCGTCCTTTCATTGTTGTCGGCTTTGTTATGTTGATGTGTGTGGATGTGCGCTGAGGCGGTGTCGCCCAAGGTTGGCAGCGATGCAGCAAGAGCGACGACGAAGAGCAAAGGAGCAAGAAGTCGGCCGGCCATCATGCGTCTTCCAGTGGAGCGGTAGAATGATTGAAAATAACGCGTCTACAATGTTTATAAGCAATGTGAACGCATAACCTTGTCACGTCACGTCAGTACGATCTTCAACAGGCGCCGCACGGCGCTTCGCCGGTCGAGTGTCGACTGACGTTCGTCGTTCACTGACGTTCGGTCAGTTCGGTGACTATCACGGATATTATCGATTACTTTCCATTACGTATGACGCGGTGATCGCACGAGGAAATTTTCATTGTTCAGTTAATTGTGTCCTGAGGATCACACATTTTATTAAAACGATAATACCGGAAAATGTAAATATATATACATAA
>NW_017304770.1:287507-288079 GCF_001594115.1 Trachymyrmex septentrionalis
GTCAGTTAATTGTGTCCTGAGGATCATTTTATTAAAACGATAATACCGGAAAATGTAAATATATATACATAATATATCCCTATATATTCCAGCAAACGAGAATGGATTAAAACGAATTTTTTTCTATCCGAAGCGTTTTAAATAGCGTTTTAAATAGCGTTTTAAATAGCGAATACTTTTTTTTTTGGATTTAATTGGATTCAATTGGATTCAATTAGATCCAATTGGATACAATTGGATTGAAAAACTGCATTTCCTATTCAAAATTTTACATTGAATAGTATTCACAATGTACAGAAAAAGCTAATATTATTTTTAGATTGAAAGGCATAGATATGTTCTATGCAATTTCTATAAATGAATAAAAATGCATTCAATTCATTTTAATATTCGTGAATCAATATTTCTGAAAATCTGAATCCATTTCAATCCATTCTCGTTTGCTGGGATATATTATTTATGTTAATATAAAATATTAAATAATATTATGCGCCTATAGGGATGTTGTCCGAGAAACACGTTTGCGATAGTTAAAAAGTTGAAAAAGATTAAAAAAAAATATATATATATAT
>NW_017304770.1:288118-289779 GCF_001594115.1 Trachymyrmex septentrionalis
TATATAAAAAATCGATGTCATGCAACTTTACTTATTTCCAATTGGAATCCATTTCGATTTATTTCCTCATAATAAATGTCCAGTTTATTATTTTAATAATTGTTACTACGAAGTAGATGATTAATTGATTATTATTATTATTTATTATTAATTATCTATATGTCTTCTTAATTTACAGTAAATAATTAAATAAAACTCTATAATTATAATCAACACATCATAAAAGAACAGCAAGGAAACGTTGCCATTGCATAATAACGAATAAAATAAAATAAAAAAAAGTCAAAGGATTTAATATAAATTTCAAAAGATATATATAAGTTAACGCTTTTGTACTTTTGAATGCCGCGCCACGCCTGCGCGACGATCGATCGACTCTCGAGTGCCCTGAATATATTCCTTATCGCGCGAAATCGTTCTCGCCGATCGCTATGACGTTGTCAACTTTCGCAGTTTTGAATTTTCAGAACTTACGCAAAACAGTTTCCGTAATGGCGTCGCGTGCTGACCACGAATCGCGGAGCCGCGTAAAAGAAGTTCTCGCCTCTTTTCGCGTTGAGTCCTCACCGACGATCGTCGCGTGTCGTTTCGGATTGTATACGTGAGTCAGCTTCCGTGTTAGTCAAACTTGCGTCGCGTACTGACTCGAGTAGACGCGTTTCGTGTGTTAAAATGTCGCGTACCGGCAACGAAAAGGAAGTGATCTCGCGCCGGTCGGTTACTTCTTCAGTCGTGATGCGTGTGCGAAGTCACGATCCTGCCATCCGGGGGATGAGGCTCATGCCGAGCGGCCGTTCGAAAATAGGCAAGCCGGCTATCGACGTCGCATATTATTGCGTCTATTTTCGACTCCATGTGAGTGCGCGCGCGCGCGGCAAACCAACCGATCCTCTCAAGCAAGCAAAAATCAAAAGTTTCTTTATTTACAGCGCCGAATCGATAAGGGCGATCCAGATGAACTCTCGTTGCGGCCATCATGTTCCAGCATATCCTCGTTGCGTTTCCTGATATAACAGCTCATTTATTGTGGATTGGTGAGTGCGTTTTTCGCTTTTTATCTTTACCTAATTCGGGCATAACAATGGCAAACCTTTCGATGTTCCTGATATTATATTGTCGCGATATGTCTATAAATTACAAGTAATGAGTTCAGTAGAAAAAAATGGCTGTGCAATTGTTGTAAAATTCTTTAATATGATTGATTCTTGCTCTTAATAGTTTCTCACGAATCTAATCATTGCAATCATATTAAGCATACAACAGTAAAAAAGTTTATTTCTTTCTTGTATGCCAATGTTATTTGTAAAGTCTTAAATCTTTTGGAATTGATTCTAGCATGAAATTTCCTGTGTTTATATGATTGCAAAGAATTTTGAATTCATAAGAAATGCGCGTGAATTTTTGAAATCATTAGTTAGAATGTACTGTCGGTAAATGTTATGAAGTGTAGATAATTTAATTTTCTGTAAATATTGATCAAATGTCGATATGGAATACAATTTTTTTCGACTGTCGATAATTTATCGATTTGTGGTATATCATTGAGAGAGAGAGAGAGAGCGAGAGAGAGAGAGAGAGAGGGGGGAGGGAGGCGAGAATGTGATTATTTTTTATGATTAAATTAGAAAATAATTTTAATTGACATGTAAAATATGTTTAGT
>NW_017304770.1:289879-290162 GCF_001594115.1 Trachymyrmex septentrionalis
TGGTATGTAAAACATTTTTAGTATATCCAAAAAGAGTGCTTTGATTGTTTAAAATACTTTGAAATATTTATTTTTTTTATATCAATATATTTTTGTGCTGATAGTATAAATTTGCATGTTATTTATATTTTGAATTATTGTTATAAAATAGAATTATTATTTAATAAAATGATAATATAATATTTCTGCAAAAACGGTTTAAGTATAAAAATTTTATAAAAAAATTAGATATATAAACAATTATTAATTACCTTAGAAAAAAATTAAATTATCTTAGAAAAAA
>NW_017304770.1:290262-290962 GCF_001594115.1 Trachymyrmex septentrionalis
TAATTGTATTATTTTTTAATAACGAAGTCTCTCTCTCTTTCTTTAACTTAAAACTTATTTTTCTTAAAAAAAATATTGGAGCATCGATGTTGAATAATTAATCAATGATCAGTAAATCTTCAGGAGGAGTAATCTTTAAGAAAAAATAGATAATTCTGCACCTATTTTTCCTTTTTTTAAAGATTAATCTATCCGAAAATCATAATTCTGCAATTATTTTTAGGTGGATTTTATTTTAATGAACTTGTGAATGTTAATTTAAGAAAATTGTAATGAATAATATTTTATATTTTTAGTTTAATGAAAAAAAAATCAAAATTTGGATGTCTATATACACATGCATACATACAGGATATCCTGAATTTCAAGTAATATTATTGCAGCGTGAAACTTCGTGAAAAATTAAGTAATAAAAGTGTAAGTGCCATTTTTTCCGTGAAGTAGTTTTTTAAGTATAAATGTGTGAAGTTAGACTTACCATAAGCATTGGTTAAAAAGTTATCTGTCCATGTTATGTACGTGTGCAATGGTATTAAATACTTAACAAAATATTGCTATACGCACATTATCTTGCGGACAGATAATTTTTTAATTAACGTTTATGATTATAATAGTCAGACTTTAAACGTTTGTATTTGAAAAATTACATAATTGAAAAAAATGGCTTACACTTTTATTACTTTTATATATATATATATAT
>NW_017304770.1:291062-292920 GCF_001594115.1 Trachymyrmex septentrionalis
TTACTAAAATTACACAACTACATAACACATATTATACATTGCTTAGTTCAAATTAATTTCGCGTCGAATCTTACACGGCCTTGTTTGCATTTACATTATTTTCATCGCATTTCCGCAATATTCCTTTTATTATGTTAATTAAATTCTAGGGATATTAATCTCTTCCGTATTTACCGACACGCGGAAACTTGAATATCGCGCAAAATCTGTTAACGGTTATGTTTATTGAAATATGCGTTTAATTTCGCGGAGTATGACGCATTGATATATGATCTTTTATGTTGTAATATATATCCCGTGTCATAAAAACTCCGAATTGTCACTATCTTTTGTGTTCAATCGTATGTAGATTATCAAAGGGCGAGCGGTCAGAACTGATTGGCGGGACGGAAATACGGCTGTTTTGCATCAACGTGCCCAACGTGAACAGACTTCCGGTCTTTTCTGAGACTCTGTAAAGATGTAAGATCAAAGAAATTCAGTGTTGTCTTTCTTATTTCGAAAGGATATCTTAAAAAAACTTTTTCTTGCGTTACTACAAATTCACTTCGAAGTTCATTTTGATTTTGATACGATGTTTCATTAAATAAATAATACAAACACGCAGGTGGACACACAGAGGAAACGATTTCGTCGATTTGTAATAAAATTCGATCAATTTTGCATCGTGAATATCTTTACGTAATTTCTCGCATTTCGTTTCGTTCGAATATTATTCTTGTGATGAGACGGGGATCTACAACTACGATGTGCTTGTATGCGAGTAGTTCTCGACGGGGTAAGAGAGATATCGGAGAAACGCCAATGCAAACGGGCGCGTTGCGGCGTTCCTTCTGACATTCAAATGTTGCCCGCCGCCAACGAAAAAGGATACGTACGAATCCGACGCCGCCTATTCATCGCTCAAAGGGATCATTTATCAACATATTTGATATGCTCCCTACACCCACTTCCTTTCTAGACCGATACAGAGAAGAGTCGCGAGAGCGTGTTATTCTTTCTCTCTCTCTTCCTTTCTCTCTTTCTCTCTCGCGCGCGCACTTTCTGTTCGCTCTCGACTTCCATAGAAATAATATGCTAATCGCGCGAAGGCGGAGTTTAAAAAGTGCTCCGATAAATTCTCGAGACTTTTGACGTAATTTCGCCCCTTCTCACCGCAGCCGCAACGTCTTCCGAAAGATTCTTTTTGCGCGCGCTTTCCGGCGTCTTGAGAGAACTTTACCTTACCGCGTAACGTGCCCCGGTATACATATATCATCGGAGGGATATACTTCACCCCGTAAGATCCTCCTGGATCTCCGCATTGCGTCGCGTTTGGCGATTTTTTTCCCGATCAAAATATCTTACTTAGCAAGTACGGAATAACAGACGTCTTTGCAATAAATACAGTTTA
The DNA here is from genome assembly GCF_001594115.1 of Trachymyrmex septentrionalis. Classification (NCBI taxonomy): domain Eukaryota; kingdom Metazoa; phylum Arthropoda; class Insecta; order Hymenoptera; family Formicidae; genus Trachymyrmex; species Trachymyrmex septentrionalis. The sequence goes on from NW_017304770.1 coordinate 292,456, forward strand.
AAAATTATCTATTAAGAATCTTTATTTTAGACCGCATATGAGAAACACAATCAATACGAGATATTTAAAATGCCTATTACGGTCGAAGCTGGATCTTCATTGCTTAAAATAATTCAATCTTGAATTACTAATATACACTATATATGTGCTTGCATATATACCATATTATAGTCTTTTTCAAACTGCGCGCCGAATTGTTTTTCCGGATAATATAAACACAATTAAAACTACTCTAGTAATCGCGAATTAAATTGACAAGCAATTTTAATAATTTGCTACAATCAAGCATCATATTATAAAGATGTTAATATATTGAAAAACTTCAAGTCCCGGCCGAGGTAATATTTTTCGCAATAAATTTATTAACAGTTTTTCAATATATTAACATCTTTATAATATGATGCTTGATTGTAGCAAATTATTAAAATTGCTTGTCAATTTAATTCGCGATTACTAGAGTAGTTT
>NW_017304770.1:293020-295127 GCF_001594115.1 Trachymyrmex septentrionalis
CGTTTATAATTCGGAAAAACAATTCGAGCAATTCGAAAATACTACAATATGATATATATGCAAATACATATAATATATAGATTGAATTATTTTAAGCAATGAAGATCCAGCTTCGATCGTAATAGGCATTTTAAATTTCTTGTATCAAAAAGTATCGTTATGGATTTAACGTGACACTGTATTAATATTGATATAAATGCTATAAATTGATACACAACATCAAGGATGGATTTAACATCAATACGCTGAGAATTATATAAACACAGTCTGGCAATAAATCATATATCTATTGTTTACTATAATCGATGAAAATCAACAACGATCTTATATTTTTGGAAAACCGTAATTAACTTTATGATACTGCAATTAAATTAAAAATGACAATAATTTATGTTAAATTATCTTAAAATTAAGTTACGTCAAAATACATATCTTTTTGATTCTCGATAACGAAATATCGAACACTTCCGAGGGATTTGTTTACAGTACATGGAGATTTTTCTTTCTGCAGCTAAAATTTCTCAAGGAAATATATTCGCGTAAGTTTGCTTTTTAACTTTGAAACGGAAGTTCAAAGTTATTCCGTATTCACGGAATAAGTAGAGAAATTGAGTTACATGCCTGATCGGCTAACAAAATCTCGTTGAAACTCGAAACCTTACAGTTTTCTGCATGCGAGCGTGCTCGTGCGTATGTCGGAACGGTGTGATTGACGCGGAGTGCTAAGATCATTTACAAATCCCCTCATCGGCACTTATGCGTGCGATGACGCATACGCACATATTTATGCACCCCTGCCCCTCATACATGCTGCGGCCTCATACATACATCGATCATATTAGCCACAAATGCCTAAACGCCTCGAGTCCGAGAAACGCTTTTATTTAAAGGCGGCCGAATACGGAAAGAACTATTTTATATGGTAGCTAAATACAGATCTGAAAATAATTTTAGATTATCAAAATAATTATAATATGTGGGATGCTCAAGTTGATTACCAGAATATTATAATTTTTTGCAGTATCACTTATTATATTCGAGTGTCTTAATTATTTCGATATGTTCAACAAAAAAATTATTTTCTGTACTCATCTAAATTTTTAGAAACTTTAGTAAAATCTTTCTGTGTATTTTATTGATAAACTTGATTAAAGCGAATCTGACGAAAATCATAAATGAAGTGAACGTTACTTTATATTCTTTATTATTTGTATTAATATTAAATTTTTTGTATATATTTTTTTATTTTGTTCATTATCACGGAGAACAATTTAATTTTTCTTTTTGCGCATCTTAAAAGTCTTTTTGTCGTTATTCATAACTCTGAAGTTGCAACAAAACTTCAAAACATTTTGTGTCGTCATCGATCGTTATAGATGTCCACATCAGACTAATCGTCCGAATGTTCAATTTTGAAACGCCACGTCAGCGAGAGACACTTTGAAGCATATTGAGACGGAATCCGTGGCCGAGATCGCCATTTACTTTAAGCTCTCTTTTCCATATTTATCTCGATCTACTTCATTACGGCCACTTCGAGCGTTCCTTTTCCCGTCTTCTTTTCCACCGAGTATCTTTCAGTTAGGATTACGACTCACTCTCCCAGGCGAACGAATGGCCGCACGGTTATTAGGATCACTGCCGGCGCAGATTGCTTTTGCGCGAGTCCAGAATTTATGGACGACGATGATAAAGTCCCACGGAATCATAATCGAATGTCTTTCACAACGATCCTGTTGGAAAGTTCTCCAATGTGATGACGACTGTAAATTCCTCGTCCCATTGGATTTGCTTTCTTAAACAGAAAGAAAGATTTCGAAATTGATTTCTAATTTGGTTAACGACCATCTAAATATATGTCATTTGAAATTTCTGAACTGCATATACATAGTTGTTTCTTAATAATAATTTTAATTAAATAGTATTATATACTTAAAATGATTAAAAATTAAAAATTACTATAATAACATACTAATCTTTAATAGTATTACAAAATAGCATAGCATTTGTTTACATTTTATATTATTAAAACAGTAATTCAATTTCGATAACAATTATACGGTTATAATTTTAGAAATATTTGATGAAATATAAATATATAATTAAA
>NW_017304770.1:295227-298036 GCF_001594115.1 Trachymyrmex septentrionalis
TTTTATAATATAATTACTTACATAATCTTATTTACTTATGAATCGTTATTTTGGAAATGTTTATAAAAATTGTATTTTCTTTAAGATTTTTTAAAACTATTATTCCATTCCCCATTTGTGGTTTTTTTCCTCTAAAATGAAAAACATATATCAGAATACGTTGAACAGTATCTACTACAGCATTCGAAGGTTTCTTCCTTCTCGGGGCATACGCCCTGCGATTTAAGTCGTCAACTTTTATGGGGGTAGTTTTCACGGAGACGGTCCGCGACATGCCAACATAAAAGGGGGTGGAAGTTTCCGGTAATATGGCGTCTTCTCGCGGAATATGGCGGCAACTGTATACAAGAGATAGCGACAATATTGAGGTGGCGAGAGCGCTTCAGAGAAAACCGACCCTACTTGCATTACATCAGATCGGCGATTTTTCTTAATATTCCTTTTTCATTTGATCATTCGCTTTTGTATTTATCACACAATTATTGACGCAATTATTTTACATAATTAAAGTTAGCAGTAGGTTATTTTCACACTTTTACATTTATAAATATAAAGCGTATTAAAATTAAATGATCTTTTATTTATAAGATTTATTTGATCGTTCTTCTCTATTATCTTCTTTTAGCGAAATAAAGAACGCAATATTATATAATAAAAGACACAAAAAATTTAGGAATAAATCTGCAGAATCACAAAATCTCGAGATGTGGAAAGGATTCCATAAGCTGTATAAACAACCTTCTCATCGATTGAATAGGGGAGAAGTTACTCAGGGGGTAGCGTAACTGCACTCGATGATCGTGGATTAACACAGGGATTGCGCTGAAGTGCGCCTTCCTTCGCAATCCGTTGATTGCATCTGGCATTTGTGTCACGCTCTTGAGCGTCCGGCCGATATGCCCGGACAAATTGGAAATTGGTATTCAGCCCGTTGCCCGTTGTGGACGGCCAGACGGATTTGCGAAGAAGCACCTTAGTCCCCGGGTACTGGGCAAGAGTGCTTGTACGTGCTGCTTGTGGGCTGCGGAGTAAGCGACGTTAAAGTTGCTCAAATCGCTTCCCGACGATCGCCTAACGCTGGAATACCAACGGAAAAGACGGAAATAAACAGAGTAGAACGGGTCTTTGTTATTACACAAATCTGTACGACTTAAACATTTTTTCAATGAAAACAAAGAGAGTAAGGAGGAAATGTGAAAATAACAAAAATATAATAAAATAAAACTTATTGTAAGCCCGAACAACTAAAAATAAATCGAGATTAATAAACGCAATCATATGAATTAGTATAATTAAACAACATATCAAAATTAGAGTTAATAGTATCATAATACTGAAATGTTTTCAATTTACTCAGGTTACGTTCCGATATTCATTTTAAAATAAATAAATTACTGATCTATATCTAAACACTCTGTCTAATAGCCTTTTATCGCAGTGATGTATGAAGAATGGTAATATACAAAGTTAACGGTAAGCTAAAGATAACTGGAAGACGACAGAGTCTCATCATTATACTATTGACTCTAATAAAAATTTAATACGTCGTTTAATTGCCAACTTCATATGGATGTTCATTATTGACCTTGATTTTATTTTAGTTGATTAAAAACTAATGAAAGATATTTCATTATAAATAAACGAATAGAGTAACACACTTATACAATTACCTTATATAATATAAATAATTAATACCTATTATGTATGCTAATAGGAAACTTTTTTATTCACGTAAGAATATAATAAAAAATAATTTCATTATTTTCAACTATTACATTAGAAATAATGTGAGCACTTACAATAAATGTTTTAAATATGTTTTCCTTTAGACAAAACACAATTTTAAATAAAATTATGAAACAGAAATTGCGTTACAGGTAAATTCGAACTCATTGCGCGCTGCAGTGGAAAAATCCGCGTATGTTCGGCCAAGTAGAAATAATTGCTAACAGGATCCAGTGTAATTTATGATCGACCCAATTACGCTTTCTCTCCATGCGCATTGTTGGGCATATTTGCAAAATGCAATTCATATAGTGCTATTCATTACTCTTTATGCGGAATTAACGAAATAAATCGTACTAAAAATATTATGCGTACGAAAATATAAGTTATAGACTCTTGCCGATGAAGGTTTACGAAATGTTTTTTTTTTTTATCACCTTTTATCTTAATTCACAAAAAAGCTTTTTACTCTTTAATTGAGAGGAATTATTACACTGGAAATTGTAGGGTAACATACTAATACATTATACTGAAAATTAAGGATAAAATACCGTATATAAATATAAGTAACGTATCACATATTATTATAAATTTGATACCAATATATCATTATAAATTCTAGTATGCTTATGTATTTTTTGCTTTAATTTGTAGGCCCATATCTATCTTTTCTTTTTTTATAATAAGAATAAACCGATAGATAAATATTTTTTAATACGTACATTTTTAGGAGTAGTATTCCGATTAAATTTTTCATATAAAAGACACAGAATGTAAAAAATGTGCTTTATCGTATCTCGTGTTTTTACTGTCACGAATAAATATCGAATTTTCGTACTTTTGTGGTATCGAAATATAATAAATTTACAAAATTAAAACAGAATTATAATTATGTACCTACATATATTAGGGCTTTTAGGGTAGATGAAACTAATATAGGTATTTTAAACATTCTTAGTTTAATCTCTAATATTCAAATAGAAACTATAGAAAGATTATCATAAAAATAATAACTTTTAATAGCTTTATTTTAATAAACTTTTAATAACTTTAAATATATAATAAAAGCAAATATATACAAAAC
>NW_017304770.1:298136-318009 GCF_001594115.1 Trachymyrmex septentrionalis
ATGGAACCGTGGAATTTTATAGCGAGCAACTATAATCGCCAGTCGTGAGTGGCGTCTTGTGGAGAGCGAGTATAATTGAATCATATATGAATAACATCTTATGAAGAGCTAAAGCCGCCCATCGTAACGAAAGGGTTAATATGTATAAATTATATAAAATCCTACAAGTCTAAAATTAGTATTGTCTGCTGAACACAGCTATTTACTCTGAATCTTAATTTATTAAGAAAATATAAACCCACATGCGTTGAAGACTATCCACGCAATGTGTACACTTTTGTCGCTCAGCGGGGTGTTCCAGCGGAGAGAGAGGATTGCTATAGCTAAACTCAATATTAACTAATTATTAACAAATGATTTAGAAAGAAATGCTAAAAGAAATCTTAAAAATTGACATGTTAATCTTAAAATGCTATATCTTAAAAATTTTTCTGATGGAATTTGTCTGACGATTGATTTCGAACTCAACACTCCAAAATACGGTAAAAAGATTTTTCTTTTTCTTACATTATAAAAACTATTCAAAATTTGTAAATTAGTGTAATTAATTAAACCAGAACGCTTACATGATAATTTTTAATAAATCTTTTTAGAAATGTTTATTGCTACATTTAGAGTTTTAAATTAATTATCACACATATATTTATGGATATACCGAAAATATTTACGAATATATCAATACTGTGGGGTAAACATGGAAAGTGAGAAACATTCTGATAATATCGCGAGACAATCGACATTATGCATTTTGCGAAAATTATGACGGTGTTTTGCAGCGAATTTTGTCGGTGACTGTACCCTGATTTACTTCCAACCGATTCGCCAGGAAATCGAATTACCCCCGCGGCGAGCACGCCGAGAAACCTCGAATTAAGAAACACTGAGACTTGCGGAAAATATCGACGCGATATAAATCAAAGCCTCCTAGAAACCTTCTTTTTCTCGTCCCTATTCCACATTCGTTATTGGCGATCGATAATCGTCGCGGTTCGTCTCGCGAAATAAACGTGAACCTCGAAATCGTTCATTTCTCGGGCAATCGAAGGAACGACTTTAATGCTTGTTGCTGGCGATTTTGCGATCGCGAAACGCATCACCGATCGCGATAGATGAGCACGTTAATCGTCGGCCATCAACACGGCTTTCGCGTTCTGCTTCCGTCCTCGAGGCAATCGATACGTGAATATCCACGGAAATTTTATGTCCCGGAAAGGAGGAACATCTAGACAGTTAAAAACTTGATTCGATTACCCATAAAGAGTCCTCGTTCGGCATTCTGTTTCTGGGATACTTAGGTAGATTTTATTTCACATGTTTTACGATCATCCGTTGCACTCCTCTATGTAATATAGAATGTGAACATTTTCAAACGCGAAAGCGAAAAAAATCTGAAAGAGAGACACCTATGTGTTATTAAATAAATTGGCTATAAAAGTTATGAAAAAGTTACATAGTTTTGATGCTAGCGTTTTTTTTATTTTCACCAAACTTAATCGCAAATTTTTGCAATGTTCAATTTTGTGTATAAAAGTTGCACGAAATTCCATCGTAGAATCTTTGCAGATTTTAAAAGTAAAACGGTCTCCTTCGATTGCCAAAGTGACCTTTTACCTCTTGGCGAGTTTAAAGAGCCGGCACTCTCACGGATGTGCCAAGTTAGGAGGAAATACGGGGTAGTGTCCTTTAGAGAGATCCTGTGCTTAATGGCGCTGAATCACAGATTGCGCGCACCCCTAAATTTGAATTTATTATCAACCCTTGCCCGACGGAGTGCCGCGCGGTAGCGGATGGCGATCGTACGGCCGAAAGAATAATTTCCTTTCGCTGCCAATCATCAGCCGCCTACTCCGTCGAGTTCCGAGAGCTTAAGCTTCTAAATGCCGAGATTATCGTTTTCTTATCAAACTCGGGGTACCTCTAATTTAGTCTTTAATCGAAATTTGTCGCGAGGAATTCAGTTTTCTCTATATTCACAAGTACACAATTTCAAAACAGGTATCTTTCCAAAAGTCTTTATAAAATAAATAAAGATATCACAAAGGAAAACTGTACGTAAAGTACGCTGTTTGAAAACAGATTGATTCCTAGTAAATATCTATTTAATAAATGCCCTTACAGAAATCTAATAATGGTCAATTTAATACTGGCTGATATATTGAAAAATGGTAATTATTTATTTGGACTACTAAAAGCATTAAACGACAAGTGCTTTTAAGTTCTTAAAATAAATAATTAATTACTGCATGTGTTTTAGTATATTATTAAAACGGCTATTAAATTGATCAGTATTAAATCTCTGTAAAGACAATACACTTTAGAAGTGATTCTTGTTTAAAATTTCACAACATTCGTACGATTCTCCCTCAAAGCCAATTGTTCGTCGACGCATTTATTCCGAACAGGTACGCGACGGCTAAATGAACACGTTAAATGAAACGACACTTAACGCGGTTGCTGAGCACGTTGCATATCCGAACGAGCCGTGTCAAATGAATGCACCCGCAGGCAACGCCGAGTCGACCGGAAGCGGTCTATCGTCGATCGCCGTTCCGTTCGATCGGTTCCGCGGTGCGTCGCGGAACGGCTCGGCGGAACAGCGACGGGACGAGACCATGGGCTGATAAATCCGACGTGGGTATCGCGTTGGCGCGATAAATCAATTATAATATTCCACGGCTAGTTTGGGTTATATCGGTTATTAGTAAAATCCGTGGCTGCGTTACGGAAGGCAGCCACATATATATCCGTCAGCCGTTTCTCTCTATTACAAATTTCATGTTTTCTCCCTCTCCCCTCTCTTACGGATCTCATCTAATGATGAAGAACAGCCCATTATCTACGCACTTTCCTATCCAATGAGATATGTCAACAATATCCTGTAATTCTAAACATTAATGTAATCTGCACACGCTCTTTGGTTTCTAAAAATACAGATTTTATAACATTTCTAAATTATTTTTTAAGAAAAAACTTGGCAAGTGATAGATCAAAATATGGATAACTAAAAAATAATTATTTAACTAAACTAAATTATTTATGATTATTCGAAGATTAATTAGTTTAGAAATGACAAAAATAAAATAACGCGTAACGTTAGTAACATAATATAAAAGCCCATTTTAATGTACGTTTCTAAATATGAAATTCTTATATATCAGAGAAATATTTAATATTATTTTATTAACATTATATATTATAATATTATTAATAGAACCAAATATCACAAAAATATTGCAAAAGAGAATATTTAATTCATTTATATTTATATAATATTTGAAAATTCTCAAAATTATATAACTCAAATAATGATAATTCATTTCAAGATCCATTCATATAAGTGATTCTAAATGTGTACATATAGCGTTTAATGGAGATAATTCGTTATTATTTCTCTCTCTTACTTTTTTTTTCTCATCTCTCATTTATTTTGGCGCTCTCTCTCGAAGTTACTATGCATTCTGCCCTCTCAAACCTATTCTTCTTTTCTCGCTTCGATAATAAATATGCGATCGGCTATCCCTAGCCAGAACATCATCGGATGAACCTACGAATTCGAAATTCAGTAGCGCCCGACATTATTCACCCTTTATTGAATTTGCCGATTCTTCTCGCGTGAGTCGCGACAATGCGGAACGCGATGCACCGTGACGCCTTTTTGCAACAATTGTGCGATCTGCACCAACGTAGCGATGTAGCCGATCGTTATGAAACGCGGGGGGCATAAATCCTTCGCAGTCCTTTCCACGGCGATGCGCAGAGCGGAAGGAGGCCGATAATGGTTTTCAGACTCGCGCCGCGGTTGATGCGTCGCGACAGTCACCCGCTCTCGAGAAATGTTTTCTGCACCCGACGCCTGACATTTTCACCCCGTCTTATGTACTTACAATGTTTCTATATTCATTCTTCGGAATTGAAACAACAGTCGAGTAAATATGGGAATGAAATACATCCGTAATGATCGACGATGTACAGAAACGTCACGCTTTTATTATTGTGAATTAAAAGAGACCTAAATGTTAAATATAAAAAGGATTGACGTGACATTTAAATGTAGTTATTTATTGTATGATTACCAGTAAATATCTTAAACTATCGTGTTGTACAATAATAAGTTAATATAGATCGCAACAAATAAATTAAATAAATGAGGAAAAGTCCAATACGGTCGAGATTGAAGCTTGATGTCTGTGAATAATATTTTATATGTAAATTCTAAGTACTTTCAGTTATTTAAACTGCGCGCCGAATAACTATTGGATTTGAAACACATAATCCTAAACTGAAATAATATCACAATTAAATTAATCGTCGACTTGATAATGATGTTACCAGCATATATCTTAAAACACTGTGAAGAATTTATTGCGAAAAATAAATTTGATATATCTTTTGCAATAAGTTTTTTTAGAGTATTTTTAAGAGTAGTAACATCAACATCAAGTCAACAATTATTTATAATTATGATATTATTATTTCAGCTCTAATTTATGATTGCCTTTCAAATGCGACAATCAGTTTTTACATATATGACTAAAAGATGTATTTAAAATTTACATATAAAATGTTATTAGGCATCCACAGATTTTACCTGCATTAGTCTTTTTCTTATTTATTTATATTTGGATACATAAAACTATTAACGTTTATAATAAGGAACCTCGTTGCGAAAAGCAAGTTATGGGTATACCTAACGAAATTTCTTGGACTGAATCTTCCGCGTATTTTTGGCGGCGATATGGGAAAGTAAAGAGGGTTGGTTCGGCACTTCCGAGTTATTCGTCCAGATCTAAAGATTTGGAACGCACCGTGTATTCGCATTTGCATACCCCGCCGATTCTGCCGGTGACTTCCCATTCCCCGCGACTCTTCTATACGGTCCACGACTTAGTTCTTTCCGCCGTCTCTGATGCAAATTACAATATTCCCGTGCCGTTCGTTCGGATATGAAAATATATGCGACTCCCGATAAAAATAAGATACCCGCCTCTCACTCTCCTCGCACGGCCGAACACAAAGACACTTCACATCTTTCATGAGTGCTTACACCTGTATTCTCGCCAATATTGTTCGTAATGCCTTTATCCCTTATTAACTGTTTTTTTTTTTCAATTAAATATTACAAATGCTATTTTTACATATAGAATATTTTTATAAAATATTATAAATAGAAATTATAATTGTTATCAACTAGATACTAACACTAAATTGGAGTCAAATTAATATCTAATAAGTATTACTGTAAAGATACATTTTTTTCACTAATTTCTCGATGATTGAAAATGTCATGATTATAATGTTTGCGTTGGAACAAAATGCATAAAGTTTCCATTTAATCTCATAGAACATTTTTGGATGTAATTATAATTCCATCAATTCCATTTTATCAATCGAAATAATTTACATTTTTCTGTATAATTGAGGAAGAGAATGAGAGAAAGAAAGAAAGAAAGAGCTTGCTCTTTTTACGATCGCAACTTTCATAGATTCTTATTGAATGCGATTATACTATTGTACGAAAGATGTACGTGAGTCATAGTTTTAATGCAAACATTTAAGAATGTAAATCGGGCTTGCAATCATTGAATCACGCGAGGCGCACTATGCAGGAGTGCAAATCTTGGCGCATTTTAAAAGATTAAAATTTCACTCGAGCCAATCGGTTCGCGCCATGCTAGAGATCGCAGCTCGCGCCCGCTTTTGCAGAATAATGTTTCCCACGCGACCGATAGGGCGACTCCCCAGGCAGAGTCACTTCTTTTTTCCTATGGCAATATTTAGATAAACCTCGCTACGTGTGCCGACTAGAGAGCAGGTAGAAGAGATATGTTGTAAAACATTATGTATTACCGCTCCAGCGGTCTCATTTTATTGGCCCGCAACAAACTTTGTCTCGGAATAACCATTTTCTCATGGGAATGCTTGCCAAGACTGGACATGATGCGCAAAAAAAAAAAAAAAATGCATAGTAAAATATGTTTTTACTTCTTAAAAATATTTTTTATCATAAGTAATTAGTGTATTAATAAGTAATTAATATTATTTAATTTGTAATTATTTTCAAGTAATTATTACGTATTTATTGCACGGAATGCAAGAGATCCGAATTCGACTCCCGGCCGAGGCAATATTTTTCGCAATAAGTTTATTACAGTTTTTTAAGATTTGGGAAATTTGGGGGGATTATTAATATTTCAGATTGATTGCGTTGAAAGTCCGACAACCATATCGGACTAATATCACGTAATTATCATTTCTGAAATTAATTCATTTGAATATCAAATGAATACATTCAAACGAATACATACAGTAGTTCAACATCTTAACATTCAGACCGTAGTGACGCTTCGTATCTAAAGTAATGTATTTACTACGTATTTACTTACTAAAATGTTAATACTTTTAATTTACTTATACTTAACAATGAGTACTTTAATACACCAAGTGCATTTAGTGAACTGAATATACATATTAATAATTAATTGTTGTTATCATCTTTAATTTATAATAAATAAATAACTTATAAATGTTATATATAAACGAAAAAATATCTCAATTATTTCGACGTTGATTATACAACGAAATCGTGGGTACTAATTCGCGATCGTGATTGCGATAGAAGCGCAAAAAACGCTTTCGACTTCGGTGACGAACGATCTAATTATTTTCAGACTTTCCTCATTAGTTGCCCGCCTCTTCGGTGGTCGGTACAAATCGTTCCTTTTGTGCTCGACGCGTCGCACCGGCGAGTTATCTAAATCGCGTCGAATATTTCCGCGGTAGGTCCGCGGGAGATCCGCGGCGACGGCGCTCACCGTTATTCCCGTTAAAAAGCATCTCGCGTATCAATTTCACGGGACAACGCGGTGCATCGCGGGTAATCCGGCGTGGTGGATCGTCTTTTTGTTCCTGGCCGCTTAATATTGCTTGTCCCGCCGTAATCTCCGACCCCCGACACCCTGTTACACCCTGCGCTCGCCCTCCCCCTCGTCGCCACCACCCCCCCCCCCCCGTGTTTCGCTCCACTACGTCCCGCTGCTCTCCACCTCCATGTCGCAATAGCGTAGTCGAACTTTTCCTTCGCTGATAATCCTCTTCGCGCGTAAAGGCTTGTATTTTTCGTGTGTGTACAGATGTGGAGAAATTCAATGCAATCACAATTTTAGATCTTTTTCGGGGTTTTTCATATTTCTCATTTTTTGCAATTGTTTCGGCAATATTCATTTAGAAAAGTAAACATCGATTTTTTGAAGAGGGCGTTTCATCCCTAAAACCGAATATCAGCAGCTATGAAAAATTGTTTTATCATTTGCTCCATCCACTCTAATATGTATGCAAAGTTTCAGATTTTTCAAATTTTACATTTTTGAAATTTCTTCTCTAAATATGACAAGAGAAACTTAATACGAAGTGTTTTAAGACGAAAGTTCTTAGCCATCCTGAGCAGGGCACGGTCTTATTTCAAATAAATTTATTTAAAATATATATTTTAAATAAAGAAAAAATTAAAATTATTTAATATTTATTATCTTAAATAACTTCTTCTGACCTATTATACTTATTTAATATTTTAAATAAGTTTTTGGAACTTATTTTATATTTTTTATTTTAAATAAGTTGTATCAGTTTTTTATCGATTTTGTATTTTAAATAATTTTCTGGAACCTATTTTATATTTTTTATTTTAAATAAATTGTATCAGTTATGTTACCGATCCATCAGTAAAAGTGACGGTGAATAGTTAAATTATATGTAGTATATTTATGATGAAATATAGCATGTGCGGGATACAAGATATACCCACATATGATCCGTTTCAATTTTCCACCTATGGTTCGCGAAGTGTTAACACTATTAAATATTAATTATAGGCTATAGTTCTAAAAAACTGAAACTTATACTTCTAAATGTATATTCATATATTCAAATAAATAAAATCATTAAAAATAGAAAAATAGGCTCGTGTACATGCAACACAATATAATCAATAAGGCTTAATAAGCCTTGACTTATTAAAAATCATTAAAATATTTTGTATTTACTATTTGGAACGTTTATTCAAAGTATACATTTCTTATTTAAAATAAAAAACAAATTATTTTTCTATTTTAAATAAAAGTTATTCTATATTTTAAATAAATTAATGTATCTTTGGGTCCTATTTCTGATTTTATATTTTAAATAATTTCTCGTGATCTATTTCTTATTTAATATTTTAAATAAGTTCTTGGAACTCATTTTATATTTTTTATTTCAAATAAGTCGTATCAATTGCTTTACCGACTCTTACGATTTTATATTTTAAAGAAGTTTTTGAAATTTATTTTTTATTTTTTATTTTAAATAAGTCATATCGGTTATTTTACCGAGCCCTGATCCTGACAGAATGGGGAATACAATCGAGACGATTAAACGTGCGGGACGCTAATAAGCTGGAAGAATATAAAATTTACAAATTAATTGTTTTCTACTTTTGTTCATAGTTTTTCATGAAAACGCCATCCTGCGCACGCTGTTTCGCAGCCGGCTCGTCTACGATACGGACCGCTACACTTCCGTGGTACTTAACGTAAGTACGGCAGGACTTCGGCGAAGAAAATAAAGAAACTACTCGCCGCGCTCTCTCTCACCCGGTCCATCCCTTTCGCCGCTGCCATCGTCTCACCCCCTTATCTCCTCGTTGCTTCGTATCGCGGGACAATGTTATTTTACGGCATGGTGAGTTTGAGCCTCTTTCATCCGGCGACACGGTGGTCGTGGCGATGGCGATGGTTGCGGCGCGGTGGTTTCTAGCAAACCGCCACACCCTCGTGACTGCCTCCGCCTCTACCTCTGTCTCCCTCTCTCTCTCTTTCGCTCTCTCGCTCCCTTTCTCCCTCTCCCTGTGCAACGTTTAATCTGATCAAGCGCGGATTATATCGGACAGCACGCTGACGAGGAGAAAAAAAATCGTTGCAGCGCGACAAGAGACGATCTTGTGCGTCACGTCGAGCTTCCGGCATTACAAAAGCGTTGTTTCAACTATAAATGAAGCATTTATTTCATAAAGCATTTATTTCATAAAATTAAACGCGTTGAGTCAATTCACGTTGTTTTTTTATATTGACAATTATTGTAATCGATGCAGCTTAAAAGTTATTTGAAAATCTTATATTCCAAGGTCTTTATTTACGCGAGACTTAATTTTTGCTATAATTTTATATATAAAACTGTTAACCTCTTTTAAGACGTTTTTATTTATTAAATAAGAAATATTTTGCGAACTATTAGAGGTCGGGGAAAAAGTTTCTTTGTACTTAAAAAAATTTGTTTGCAAAAGTTTTTTATTTGTTGCGAAATTTTCATTACAATTATATCATTCGCTAAAGTTTCAGCTTTAAGAATCTGTTTTTTAAATTGCAGTATGATGATTTTTATCGGAGCAATCGAAGTCAGAATGTTCCTTTGACTCGCGAATAACTCAGGAACAAAAAATGATAGGAACATTAAAAAAAAAATGATTTTGTAGGGAAAGCTTCAAGCTTTCACGATAGATAGTCGAAAATTTTCGTAAATTTTTTTTGGACACGTGAGAGGCCCCCAAAGTGAAAAGAAAATTTTTCATCTTTTTCAGCTCGCAGTTTTTTAAATATAAAAATTAACATACTCACAGAAACTAAAAAAATATAGTAATTTTTCGAAAGTAGAGATTTCAAGCTTTAAAACTCTTTTTTTTTTAAATTTAAATTTCGTTCATTTTTGACAAAAATATTGTATTATATTGTATATACAATTTTATTAAAAAATACGAAGAAACTTTTTCCTCAATCCAATATTTTAAAGATGCACACAAATAGACGATATTATATCCTTTAATTAGAATTTTATTAAAAAAAATTTAACTTTATATTTAATTGCAAGATTTTTGCAAAGTTGAGACGAAAAAATTTATCCCTAACATCTTCACATTAAAGATTAATTTATCATTAAGCGAGATGCGGTAGAGAGACATTTTTTCTACATTTTATAATTGCTTCGTATATACGAATAAGATGTGTCAATATAATAGAACTGGTTAGTATCGTACATGTGTTAAGAACTACGTGCAAATTTTGACCAAATCGGACGGCGTTCTTGCAAGATCGCATGGTGTTGAGAAAATTGGAGAAGGATAGCTGGGTCTTGCTCCATTTTATTAGATCAAACGGACTGTGACCAAGCTGTACGTTCTACTTGACTCGGTCACTCGGCTCCTGTCCGACCGAATAAACGTCGCCGTGCCTTATTCCGCGCTAACCCCCTTTTCCCCTTGTCGCTACCCCCTGAGGGCACTTTTTTATGTCATCGAGAGACCCGAGTGTCGTCCCGGCAGCATTTTATCGGCCAACGTGCTCGACTGACTTCTCAATTTCATTTTTCTCGCCCTCTTATTGTCGATTCCTTGATTCGACCGAACTACGATCGAATAGTTCCAAAAGCATATACTTATAATTCGCTATTAATGTAAAGTTGGATTCACTATTCAAGTTCGAAAGAGACAAAAAATTTTATGAATCTTAAGAGATTAAGGTTCTTGTAAATATTTCTAAACTAAAGTACAATATATTATACAATAAATAAGAATTGTTTAATATTGTATGTAAAATATTCTGTGCTAGAAGGAATTGATTTTTGTGACAAGGAAATTTTATTTCTAACTTAATCATTTTCAAAGATAAAACAATATTTCGGGAGTACAACAGTATTTCGATCCAAGACAATTAAGATAGATATAATATTAGATCGATCGGTCGATCTACTCGATCGCAAACTACTTAGAAGATGTAATAGCCATATATCGATACATCGCCTACGTCGCTTATTGCAACGACGACAGCGACGAGGATGGCGTTAGCCGTAACTCGATTTTGCGTTCCATCTGAGACACTGAAAGTCCCTCCGGCCGTCCAGCCTGCCCGTCAATAAGGCAATTCTCTGACCCGAATTGGCTCCATTACCCGGAGAAGAATGACTTTCGGGACGATATTTCATTCCGTGAGAAAATATTGAAGATGCCCTTGCGATGTGCTACAAAGAAGCGTTAAATGTGGCAATCTAGTCCTTTTCCCGTCGATAAAAGGTCGAGTGGAGTTATCGAACCCATTGGCTGAATGAGACAATGTAATGATTTCTTGGACTAAAATAATATCTATTTATTCTATAAATTTATCAATAAAATTAGAATCTTAAAGAATATTGTACAAATTAGTTTTGTGATATTGCTTTTATATAATATAATTGTATTATTATTTTTTGTATTATTAGAAACCGATTATACAAAATATTTTAGCTTTTTATACGGACGAAATTAGAAATCAAATCTTTTTAAATCTTACACCGATTGAAATTGAACGTGCAGATACTGCAGATGATAGATTAAGATCAAAGAGGAGAAGTTCAACACTTACTCGAGCAAATCGTACTTTTCAGGTCGTCGCGTTCCAACTTCGTGCGATCAATTCGTATTAACTTTCGGGAGACATGTCGACCAGAGCTCGGAATATTGCGGAGAACATTTTATGTTCTCGTGCCAAGAGAAAAGGTTGGAGAGGGGACGGACTCTGATCCGCGAAATATTCGTTCCGACTGCTCGAGAGATCGTTGTCGCGGTTATTATTTTTCGAGGGATAGAAGTCCGGACGGGCGCGAGAAGCACGGAAGCAAATCCAGGATCCTTATCTAACCATAAAGCTTAATCCCTCGACGCGGAGGCGCTCGTGCGCTAAAAAGTATTTTACGAGCTGCTTATACGTTTCAGCGGTCACCCTGACACCGAATCCAATTTTCCCGATAGGATCTTTAGTAGGGATCAGGTGTTAGAGGTCCGAAAGGTCTTCGCGTGGTATGTCCGCATTCGCACACGAGCACAATGTAGTATACGTGTTCCCGCAGGCAAATCTTCCTTTCGCAATCGATGGATTGTTTTACTTTAGTTTCTTTCCTAGACAGTAATCGTGTGCGTAGCAATATGTCGATATGATTTATTATAACCGATCTTCTAATTTTTTTTAAACAATCATGTTTGTATCCGAAAAAAAATAACGTATTAAAAACCGATAGTAGTTTAATTAAAAATAATCTTATTAATTTAATGACAAATACACTCTTGTTTCAATAAAAATGCTATTTGTTTCGTTAATATCGTCGTTGAATAAACACGATTCTTTTCAATTAGATTGCTGTCAGCTAATGCTGTTGATATATCATTTTTTCGTATATACAATAATTATTTAAACGTTAATAACTTTTAAAAGAAGCAGATGTCATCTTTTTTATGTGTCATTAGAAGTATTTGAAAACAATATTAAATTTTACAATAGCCAAGATAAACACGTAGAGTGAACTGCGGCACGGATTTCTTTAGCACTCAATCGGTGTGATCTACCGTCTATCGCCATATTTGAATATTTCTCGTACCGGCGACACTACTGAAGGCAGATAAAATGCTTTACGACGCTTAGGAATTAACCCTTGATTTCCGCGCATTACTCTCACCGTGGAGTCTACCGAGATAAAGGGGTGGCTGCTTCCTTACTATCTCCGTGGCATAATGGCCGACGAAGAAGGGCACCGTTCATCGTGAAAGATATAATGGAGCCGTGGCATGGTTCCTCCACGGGCTTGTGCACTCACGATTTATGGTTTCTTTTATTTAGGGAAATAATGGTGCAAGGTTACCGGGGAGCATCGGGCCACGGGCCGTCAGTTTTCGGCTTTTCAAAGCGAATGCGATGTGTCGCAAAGAAATACTTAGGCGCAGGTTACTTCTCTCGTTTACCTGAAAAAAAAAAAACTGGGCTGAATCTTGCCGTCTATGACTGAAAAAATTAGTTAATTCTTACAAGAAGTATATCTTTGATTTTGTTTATTTCTTTTTCAATTGTTATGATTTTACTTCAATTAACGTAGTTATAGCTCGTATAGCTTGACTACATTAAATTCTACGAAATTGTGAATTTTTAATATGAATTTAGATGTTGATATATATTAAACATATATAGCAATATTTATTTAACGAAAAATTAAATATCGCGTGCTTTAGAAAATGCTTTTCTTAAATGAACGTGAATAATTTCCAAACAGAATCTCTAATAAATTTGCGGAACGTAATGCATTTCACGCATGTAGGAATCAGCAAGCGATAGGAATTAGCAAGAGAGAAAAAGGGACTATTTTGTATATTTTTCACTCTTTTCGGATAGGTCGCTCGCTTGCACGCGAAATCTGTGTGCAGGTAGGTGCGAGGTGGTCCGTCGAGTCGGCGGTATCAATATTCATCACCGTCCTATGTTCGGCTGGCTCAAATTCGTAGGATTAGCCGGAAACTTCGCGCCTCTCCCTCCGTGTTGTAACCGCCTGTGCGGCGATACACACGCAAACACATACACGTACAGATATGGTGAGATTTAGAGCAAGAGGGATGCTGTAACACGCGTTGTATCGAGAGAGACATGTGTAGGCGGGCCGCGGGGCCGGCGTTCACCACCGTGCGATGCTCCATCGCGGGATTCTAATCCGGGTAGGTCGGGTAGGCGTGTGTGACGTCATATTGCATAACAATTAATCAACGGGCGATAACAGCTAGCCGGTTCTCTCTCGACGGAGTGGGAAGCCCTGATAATCATTTCAACGGGCAGCTTAAAGTGCCACTAGTTAACGCTAAGCCGATTTAAAAGCGATTTAATATCCGGAATATTATACCTGGCTGTCGCGCGGATGCTCGACAATAGCGATCGAATTGGAATGAATCCGCCGACGATGGTTTTCTTAGATCACTTCTGGCACTTCGTCAGTATCTATTAC
This sequence comes from Trachymyrmex septentrionalis, assembly GCF_001594115.1. Taxonomy (NCBI): domain Eukaryota; kingdom Metazoa; phylum Arthropoda; class Insecta; order Hymenoptera; family Formicidae; genus Trachymyrmex; species Trachymyrmex septentrionalis. The sequence continues at coordinate 311,955 of NW_017304770.1, forward strand.
TGTCTACTGCTGTTGTATCTCGTAGTTCAGGTTTCTTTCTTTTTACATTTATTTATCGTATTTTTATTCTCAGTTGATGAATACTATTCTTATATTAATATCTTATATAAGTATCAGATTTTACAGATTTTACAGATATAAATATCACATTACCATTTTTCGCGTATAATCTCATGCTAGCATTTTTTCAATTATTTTAACCTTTTCGATCGGTCGTTATAAAACAAAAAAATATTTTTTTTTTTAGTTAACTTAGTAATTTAATGACCAAGATTAACTCGGTCATCATCATCACTTTTTCTCGCTTTTTACGTTATTAGTTTATACTCGTATGCGCTATTATTATATAATTTTGTTAATATATATTTTTTTTGTACCGAAGAGGACCTTGATCGTAAGTCGAAACGTGTAAGTTTAATATTCACTTTGAATAAATGGTATTAAAATACACACTAATAACCAATGTCGGCTCAAATCGGCATTTTATTTATTATTTTTTCGAATTTTCTTTAGAGCCTATTAATTTTATTATTTATTATAAATATCAGAGAGAAAAATCATTTGGATTTTTAGAAAAATTTTTAATATTTTAGTTACAAACTCCTCCCTTGGTCACAAGTGAAAAGTTCAATGTGAGTTTTTCTCGCTGACACGAAACTTCCAACATAGTGTCGCTAATAAGCGGTGGCACCAGCCACATGCTCTCTCTCCTGCTTTTCTCTCTGCTAATACATAATGCCGATCAAACAACTGTTTAAGCAGTCCCGAGTTAAGTGCGTTCCATTCTTTTGCGAGTACTATGTCGTCCTGGTTTGCCCCTAGTCTCTAATATTTACCGGCAGGGATATTTTTGACCCTGGACGTAAGGGTCACTATGTACCACATTTTACTTATACGTTTTCGACAGTTCTTTCGTTCGAGCGAATTTAATGCGACTCATTTCCGAATGTTAATCTACAGTTGCTAATATTATTACATTAAAATAAGCATATAAAAGCTATTTGGATAATTCTTAAATATATATAAAATAATGGAAAAGATTAAATCTATTTATAAGAAAACTTATTACGCTTTTTAAAATATCATCCATTTTTTTCTTTCATTTCTTCCAAAAATATTTGTTAGTTATTGAAAGCTGTAAATCACAAAACGTTGCCTTGTCACCCGTTGATCTTTATTTATCGCCCTCTCGATGACGACTGAAATCCCTCCTCACATGGGGTAGGTCAATAGTTTCACGCCGACAAGGACGTGTATATCCCATTTTCGTAGGCCGCTGATTGAGGACAGATGCATGAGCAGGGGAAGTGCACTGTGCAGCGTGGAGATGAGGGTACAGTCGCTTACAATGACCCCAGCTAGAGAAGTACAATGGCGCACCGGCTCTTTCGAACTCTCGGGCCACGTTGCCGCCGATCCGAAAATCACTCGTCCGTGACAAAGAACCATGTTCGCACTGCCGCAAATATGCCGTAAATACGCTAAGGTGAAGTATCGTATATATTGTCCAGACAACGACTTCCAACAGATACGAATCCTGTGAGCCGAGTGCTCGGTATTAATGTGCAATTTTCTTACATGATATTTTTTTGTCTCATTTCGTTGTAATATGTTACTGTTAATATTGTGAAAAATATTTATCGTACGTGGAAAGAATGGGTTTGTTGAAGTATTTGAAAATTTCACTATTTATATACATACATAGAAATTTAAAGATAATTTTGTTCCACTATCAAAATAATTATGTGAGATGTTAAAGCTGATTGCTAGAATATCAAAATTTTGTACTACGTTGCTAATCATGCTTGAGTTTTTTGCACAATTATTTTGATAGTCAACAACAAAATTATATTTTTTGTATCTAGCTCAATTTTGAAATATTTCGTTCTTTTCATATTATCTATTTGTTAATATAATCTAAAAAAAATTTAACCCTATATATGCTATGTTCTTAATTGAAACGAAAATTCTTTTCATCACATTGAAAACTATTAAAAAATATTCAAGTTAGTCTATTTCATGAAATATCGGTGAACCGGTTTAAAATTTGTTATTTGATATTAAATCATATATTGCCGCATTGGAGAGGGAGAAATTTCCCGAATGGATGAGGTTTACCCAACAACGGAAAGTATCGAAATAAACGGTCGATTGTGGCACGGCCTGATTCGGCGGACCAGGAACGCGGTTCGTTTCCATAAAATCTGTTGCTCGCACCGACGCCCGAAATCCTAATTAAACGGCAGATTCGAAATCGTCGGCCGACCACGGACAAGCTTAATCCGCGCGCGAGCGCCGATAATATCGATCGATCGGATCGCGAGCTGTGAGTTAATTAAATTAAAATACTCGTATAATAGCGCGCCAGATGGCATGACCAGGACATACAACCTGGTATTGAGTAGTCCACCCCACTCGGCCATCCCCTGGCATAATACATAACTCGTTTAGCCTTGCAGGTTGGCAAAAAAGCTGGGGGATGGCTGGTAGGATTGTCACATGGTTTTGCTTGGCCAAAGTGTTTAGGCTCTCCCTTCGGTTACTTTCTTGCAATGTCAAACATCGAATATTTTAACACGTTGGTTTAACGATCACTTTATAATATGAGATACTAAAGGTGAGAAAAATGAAGAATAAACAAATAAAATTTGTAAATATACCTAATAGATGTAAGAGACATAGACTTTCGTATTTGAAAAGCAGAAGAAAATGATATAATATTATTGATTTTTATACATTTTTATGTAATTATTTTATTTATTTTTATGCGATTATTATATATGGAAAATAAATTTTGAAAATTAGAAAATAAAGTAAATTTAATCGTAACTTTTTAAAAATATTTACTCGTGCTTTTTTAAACTTATTTTCAAAAGTAGCAATTATCTTTATATACTTACGTACTTTGAAAAATTCGTAGATAAAAAATCTGGATATATTCTTTTGCTCTACAGATACAGATATATTGCTGAAATAGAATATCACAGATAAAATTGGAGGCATTCTGTGATTCGAGAGTGATTCCAGATAACAAAAATCCACGCGTTCTAAGAAGGCTAGTTGATGCTGCCATGATTACCTATTTACCAATGACAATCGAATGGTTACTTAGTTTCATGGGGTGCGGATCGAACCGCAGTTTAGTATTACGAAGGCCCAAGGCAGGTCGTTAGCGGCGTTGTCGTAACATATGCGCTGGGCAGGCTCCATATGGGCTACCATGGACCCAGATCCGAAGCCCCCGGTACCCCCTTACGCGGGATCGATACCATTTCGCTCCTTAATCGGTCTGCTTTGTGGCTTTACTCAATGCCTGCCACTATATCCGAAATACATTTTAGCCAGACATTCTGTTTGAAATAAAAATAAAAAAGTTAGTAAAAGTACGAGTAATATTTCAAATATGTACACGTAATGATATAGTTCTTTATTTAATTTTAAATGGCTCTTTTTGTGATATACAATTTTACTGTAAAGATTAATTTCTAAGATATTTAAAGTTAAATATAGAAAACTTGTGAAGAAGTATGTCTATATAATATTAAAATCTCCGGAAAAGTAAATTGAAAGTTAGTCAATGCATTTATAAAAGAAAAAGAGATTTTTAAAAGTAATTTTTAAGATGTTTCTCTCTATGGGTGTGTCACTGCAAAATTAAAAATTAGTACTTTAAGTCTGAAATTTGGCAAAAAATGATTTTTAAATATTTGATATGCGGAATAAAGAATTCTAGCCGATGACTATGGGAGTTAAGAGATATTCATGGAGAGATGTGGTTAACGACGACTTTAAATGCGACCATATGATGCTGGGTGGCTAAAAACCTGGTATTTTCTATAATCGTCACGCAACGTGGAGACGTGCGCCGGCCGGCAAAAGCACGGAGATGAGTTTGTGCGGCAAGTGCATATACGGTGTATACACTGAAATAGTCGGGAGACAGGGAGAGAACGGTAGCGACCCCCATGGAGAACGTACGGGCAGTGAGCAGGTTGACTAGCTTTGTCCATGGTCGATGATGACGATGGGGTCGGTCTCGGCACAGATGGGCCGCTAATCTCATTGAAAACTCATGAGGACTCTCGAGCGGAGGGGAGAGGGTAACTCGCGGTGGTACTGCGAGGGGGTGAAAGCCCCCCAGAAGTCTCGGCGAGGTCCTCCTTGCTTCATGGGGGTCCAAGCACCGTGCTAACCACCATATGTCCTATGTATATGCATACTCGTATACGCCCATGATGCATGTTTACGAGAATATGCTGCAGAGTTCTTCGGCAGGCGGTATCTAGTAACGCATCGCCCATATAGCTGAAACGCGCGATCCACAATCAAGATACCACATCAAGATCAGTCGTTACGTTTCACCTGTAGGATTGATTGCAGATCCCTTTTATCTCGAATCTTGTCGGGAAATCGTTTTGAGATCACGACAAATCCTTATGTGAGTTAAATAATTTGTTAGAGGTGATTAGGGGATGATCCAATAGATTTAATATTCTCGATTGTTCCGAGAGTCACAATATTAATTTTGAACAGAATAAGTATTTTAATTATAAAAGATATTTATCCGACAATTTCTTTTTAATTCGAAAATAGCCGATTGCGTGAACTCGATCTGCTGATCAAGAAATATTTATTTCGCGAATTTTGCTTTTCTTCGAATAAAATATAGCATTGTGAGAGGGTTTAAACGGTTCCGCGGTGTCCTGAACGGGAATTGCTTTAGAGCGGCATCGAGCAGACATGAGCCGCGGCTCCTGTCTCTGGACAGTCTCTGATTCCCGCGTTTCCAGCGCGGCGTACATACATATTTAAGGTCGCGTCCACCGTTAAGATCACCGTAGCATAACTCCGTCGACGGCGGACTCTTCTCCTACCTCATGCATATTCCTCCTCGTTTAACAAACACTCCGCGTAGATGTAGAGGTAAAGAGAGAAGGAAGGAGACGAAGAGAAATCCGGCATCGCCGAGACGGAACGTAACGGAGAAAGAGATAGCTCCGGCACGCACTCCCAGGCATACGGGGTTGCTTTACGAGCGGACAACTAAGGTATGCTCTGGATTTTAACCCTGCCCGAGCCCCTCCGGCCCACCGTAATCACCGTACCTTTCGTAACGCGACCGTCGTAACGGGCCAGAGGTTTTATACCCCGGCATCTCCCGGAGAGCCTGGCGCATCCACCGTGACCGAGCGTCGTCTCACTCGCTGCCTCCGGGAGATGCTGCGCGTAAACCTTTGGAACCTAAGCAGCTACCAACTGGTGGCCGTCCTTGTTCCCGTAGACGATAAACCGGACGCTAAATAGATTCTCAGTAAAAATCTTCATGGGACGTCTTTCTAGGTCTACTCATTGAATTTTGCAAATTCTTCCTTTGCTGAGTGAGCATTGGAAATTAGACTATAGGAAGTGTTGAATTTATTTCTTTAAAAAATAATATAAATATTATATGAATGAGATCTTTCTTGAGAGATGAATTTTGAACTTCTTGAACATTGAAATTTACGTTTTAGTACTTGCACGTAAAAGTAACAGGACCTGTTACGTCGATACACAAAATCGAGAAGGGATACATCAGGTTGACAAGGGTGGCTCCCGAAGATCAAACGTGATCGTTTCTGACAGCGCTGTTAGGGGCGATGGACAATCGGCGGATCGAGAGATAGTGAAATCCGATATCTCGTACATATGCTCGGGCGTAAATGCATTTGCGAAATATGTTCTATGAATTTACGACTTACGGACAGTTGTTTCATCGTTGTAACTTTATATGCAAAATTTTGTGAAATTTTGTTTAGAACGAATTTTTTAACTTTAATCTGATAGATAACCGACTGTAATAATTGCATTAATAGTAATTATATCCAGTAGATACTAATATTTTGTAAAAAAAGTATTACTTAACTATTAAATGCTTCTTAATAAAAAATGTTTCTCTTATTTTTGAACTAGAAATTAAATGCCTATAATTGAAGCTAGATCTTTAATGTCTAAATAATTCAATGTGAATTGTATATATATATATATATATATATATATATATATATATTATATATAT
>NW_017304770.1:318313-322444 GCF_001594115.1 Trachymyrmex septentrionalis
TATATATATATATAATTCACATTAAATTATTTAAACATTAAAGATTCAGCTTCGACTGCTGTAGGCATTTAATTTCTAGTTTGTATTGGTTGTGTCTTCACATGTATTAAATAAGATTCTTATTTCTAAATTTAATATATTAAAAAATAGAATTTTGAGGCATTTTTCTTACAATGCAAATATTGAACAAATTTTGTAAATGTAAAAAAGTACGTTGAAAGCAAAATAGTTATTAACAATTCGATTTTATTCAAACGCGATAGCGTTCAATTGCTTTTGACAATGAACTTCTAGAGAGTGCCACACATACACACAGATAAAATCCGACGCCAATCGAAACGTCAGAAGGGTGTGAGTATTCGATCCGTTCTCGGTCGCGGAATATGTATGACCTGACCGTCGCAGGAAAACCGAGTGACGTATGCGATGTTCTTCACGCATCACGTCGAGATGCATACATATGTATGTACGAACGAGCATATGTGCCAGCAGCCGATCATGCATGCGTTTGGTCGCGAGCAATCTCTGAAAATTCACCATTGCCGTACATTCGCTCCAGCAGGATTTATCAATGTCACCGCTATCGAATTAAAATTTCACGATATATCATTGTTTCATAACTAAAATGCTTGGATGAGAAAAGTACAATTTATAATTATATCAAAAAGATACAAATCTACGTCAAGTTTCGAGCAGTCAGTGCGTCACAATTCCAACAGTTTATTCCATGTTTGACATCGTGAAAATCTAAGGTTTCGTTAATCAACTGACATTGTTATCTTGTTTTGAAATTTTTATTGATATCACGTTTTATCATAAGATTTTGTTTGCGTTGAAAAAAAAACTTGTCCAACAAATTAAAAAGTTTGCTATTTTATGAAATTAAATCATGCAGATGATTTTTGCATCATAATTCTTTCTTACACTAGTTTCCAAATGCATAAATGTGTGCGTCTTGTAACTAGTTTTTGAACAAATTTATAAAAATGTAAAATGAAATTTTCATGTTCTAAGCATTAATATAAATAGTTTTTACTGAAAACATTAAAAATTTATCAAATGTATGAATAAAAAAGAATTATTCTTTTGTATCGTAATTGCACATAATATTACTTTTTTAAGTATTAAAGTCTCGTCTCGAGTCGTGTCATCGTTGTGAAAATATAAGTACTAAATACTAAAGATAAATATAAAAATGCTACAGATATATATAATACTAAAGATAAATACAAGTAGCAAAGATTGTTGCGATTGAGCGAAAATCAGAACACCATTGTGGTTTATGCTTTTTCTTGAATATACAGAAGACCACAGGTGTTCGCCTGCTTTCGAAGCATCCAGCATGTCGAGGACCAATTGAGAATCGAGAGACTCGGACAAATTACTCGCGAGATCAGACTTAATCTACGTCGGTACCTCTAGGGAATGTCGGAAGAGAATCAAGGTCGCATCTGTGAGATCCGGAACGACGCCTCACTTGTCCTGGGTCTTTTCGCGCTAAGATTGATGACGCCGAGCGTTCTCTGCTCCTCTTTCTCGGTTAGCCTCTCTTTCTCTTACGTCGGGACAGGGCGCGATATAGGGAGACTGGGTGGTAGCAAGGGAAAGACGCGATTTCTCGCTGCAAATGAGACATCTCCGTCCGTGCAAGCAGCCGGAGAGCTCGCAGTTGATCCTTGGTGCAAGTAGAACGTCGTGACAAATGTTTCACGACATTGGTTCAGGAAGTCTCATGATGTATCTCCGTCCATCCGTTTCGCGTGGCATAAATAAGTGCCTTAAATCACTTTAGAGTTGATGAACATTTTTTTGGTTTATTCTCTCTGATGATATAATCTTTAATGTAAAAATATAGCGCTGAGAAAATTTGATATCGAGTTGACTTGTAATCAATAGTTAATTGTAATTATTGTTTTTTTTCTCTATATCTATTTCTCTCTTACGAAACATTCTTTTACATAAATTTTTCATTGATTATATAATATTTAACACATTGATTATTATATGATCGACACATTGATAGATCTGATAAATTCTGAATAGAATTAGCAAGTTTATAAATTAGATTTGTAAATAAATTAGATTGTATAATTAGATTATAATGATATAGTAAGTAATGCAATTTGTGACAAAATTTGATTTCGATATTTAACATTTAACACTTAAATTGAGAATTCTTCTGTGTATTTAGTCACATCAGTTTCGCCGCATTCTAGTAAAAAGATCGCTGCGTAATTCGTTCGTTGTTCCGACTGGAACGCGTCGTCCGCTGAGAAAAGGAGTCGCAGGAGTGGATCCCTCGGCGGGTCTCTCGGTGTCGTCCATCATTCGTCGGAACGGCGAAACGCTCGGTAGGTTCGGGTTTTCAGCACGGAGGAGAGATCTGCATAGCGCGAGTCGGCATCTCGGGACGAGCGAGCTAAGTGCGGGATTATGCAAAGCAGCGGCCATACAGTATAAAAATACGGAGCGACTCCGCGCCATCTTTTCCGGACCATTCTAATAACTCCCTCCTTCTACCATCCACCTTTTCCTTCGCCAACCTTTCCCCGCCATCCACCGTATCTATAACCGGCTCTTGCCGTTGCCGAGAGGAAGAATCAACCGACCGACGGACCAATCGACCGGTCGACTCCTGATAGCGGGATAAGATTTTAGCAAGTATACTCGTAAAACAGTCAATGAATGGTTGCCACGAACTCTGATCCACGTTACGTGGACAGGGATACCGCGCTCGTGTTAATGAAGAGAATGAAATTTCCTATTTACGCGAGAATTCATAGTTCATGAAACAACTCTCTTCATTCGCTTATTCTTACTTATCCTTGTCATTATGCTCTATCAATTCAAAGTTTGCAATTATAAAATTAAGTAAAATGATATATGTGAGGTTTTAATTATTACTATAATTAATCGTTGCAGAATAAAAAGTATAAGTAATAAAATTTTACTACCCACAATTAAATTAAAATATAATTAATTAATATTATAATAATTGCGAATTGTAAGAAGATCATTGTATTTAGGTGTCTCTCATCATGATAGATGATTAACCTTCTAAGGCTGAGTGTTATATATTTGCAACGTTCACTTTAAAATTTAATTCAGGGCAAATTCAAGATCTGTGCAAATTAGTTACACTTAAGAATTGAAGATGGAAATGTACGTAGCGTTGAACACTAAAATAGAGTACTTTTAAAGTTAGAAAGACTATATAGATTGATATATGTCACAGAATAATAATGTATATATCGATAGATTCTTCCCTTAAAATATTCGTCGTGTTCTGATATACATTATCAGTACTGAAAATAAATCACATTAAGTATACTAGGTAGATTTTCAGTGTTAGCAGTGTATATCAGAATACGGCTATTTTTTTAAAATAAAATTAATAAAAAAATTTATTTTTAAATAACAATATTTTTAAATAACATTGTCGTGATTCAACCGGAGATCCGATTTGAGCTAGGTTTGAATCAGTTTCTTTCATTTGAAAAACGCTTCTCAAACCACGATTTAATAAATCTGATTGATTCAAACTTTAGTTCAAACCCTAGCTTGCCTGAAATGAGGATCAATCGTGGATCGATCTGTGACTACGAATACGGATCCTGGAGGATTAATTAGAGATAGGAATTGATTCGCATTTTATAAAAATACCACGAACTCTATTTGTAATTATAACATTCGTAAATAACGAATGCACGTCGATACATGTCAGCCATCTTTTTCTTTTCTCTAGGATCATCAATACGAATTAAACCGGCGTTAACAGAATGCTTTTAAGAGCACATGGCGCTTCCGTCTACCGAGTCATCGTTATGATAAACGAGCAGCTTAGTACCTTCCCGTTAATTTCTTCGTTCCATTATATACCCTCGGTCTTAGTAGCGATAGACGTAGTGTTCTGTCAACAGATGCAATTGTCGGCAGGATACATCGTGCTCCAAGATGCTCGAAACAGTTCATAAAAACTAATTCAAATTAATTTTCTTTAACATATATATAAAATTCAATAATATTCAAGAAAATGTTTTTCTATTAAATAAAAAAACTAATCATTCATGTGCTTGTAATTAGAGATTGAGATGAAGCGACTAATTCGACACACTGTGCCGAACTATTCTG
>NW_017304770.1:322544-326811 GCF_001594115.1 Trachymyrmex septentrionalis
GATAAAAAACTAATCATTCATGTGCTTGTAATTAGATTGAGATGAAGCGACTAATTCGACACACTGTGCCGAACTATTCTGAGAACAGACGCAACTGTTCGCCGAGAAAGACGCTCCAAGATATCATACTCTCAACGTGCCTTCTCTGTTCGCGTGACGCCACGATCACACGGCACTTTCGGAGCGATTCCGTCGCCTAAATTCGGGAACTTCTCGCCTAGGCGACTCACGTTTACGGCGCGCGGTCGAGGCGCGAGATAGCGGCGTCTGATAGCGCCCGGCTGGAAGTCGCATTAATTTTCCTCGGTCGACTCCCTCGCGCGATGCTGTGGTACCGCCAGCCCTCCCCGCGTCGCGTGAGGGGGTGGCTGGTTCATGAAATGGGTACGCAAGGGGACGTCTCTCCCGCTGCGGCATTTAGGTAAGGTATTCACGTAACACATAAGCAACCGCCACGCGCAACCCACCGTGTGCACAGAGATAAGAGCCGAAGGTGGCATCTTAGGCGGTGCTCCGAATAGAATTAAATTCCCCGGAGCCATCGCGAAGAGTGGGAGGGAGAAGGAGAAAGAGAGAACGCGACTCGATATCGTCGGGACGATATCAACGAGAGCGGATGCGGGACAAACTTCTCTCATAGAACAGATAGACGGATAGATAGGGGGGGGGGGCGGCGGGAGGGGAAGGGTATAAAAGGGGCGTGAGCGAAGAATGGCGTACGTTGATAATTTTGATGTGTCGTATATAGGCAGAGTTACAGCGATGTTATATATCAAAAAGCACCATCGTGAATGTAATTTATCCGCAATGCAGAGTCAGTTAATTGTTGTTCTATAAAGTATCGAAAATTTTATTAAATTGTTAGACTGTTAGGAAATATAAAAGAGCCATTTTTAGCTGGATTGGATATCTTAGAGGGAGCACCGACGATGATGTCTGTTCAATTTGCTCGGAAATTTCGTTTCGTATAGAATTTCGGCAGAGTAAAATTACGAGAGTGTTTAAATAGCAGTCGATTTATTTCGTATGCATGGTCCCGACTATAAGTTAAGGAATTGCCTAAACGTCCGTAAAATCTAAATCTCCCGCACTCTCATCTCGGGAATCTTCCTCTTCACACCGTGAATATGTACACCACGCCAAGTTATTTCAACAATCCTCTGAATTTATTGCACATTCAATTTGTCAGGCCGACTTTGTTTTAAGAATTCTTGAAGAAAAGAAACTAACTTTTCCTCATCTCTCAGATATTTTTTTTTATTTTTTATGTACGTTCCTTTTTAATTTTGCAAAGAAAATAGCAAAATGAATTAGTGTTAAATACAATTAAAATGTTTCATAAAAAAAAAATCTTATATTTCTAATAATTTAGGCCTGGTTGCACCGATTATTTTGACTTTTAGCGAGACTTGAATATGTATTTATCTTTATTTTTCTTTTTAAATAAATAAAGACTGACATATATTTCAGGCTCGCTTAAAACCAAAATAACATACATATATATAATACAATCAAGCCTTAGATCTCGAAATCTTTATGTTTTTAAATATCTAATTTTTCAAAATACTAGATTGTACTTTTTAATATTTTTATACAATTGTGTCTGATACTCTTAAAAAGGAAATTATTATTACAATGAATTTATTTAATTGTTATACTGACCGAATAACTTTTCAGTGATTTAAATTTTTGCTTTTACACGTTGCTTGCTTTTGAACAACATGGGTAGTGAATTTTAATGGAAAACCGAACGTGCGGCCAAAGCGGCCGGAAGGGAATCGCGATGATTCTGTGAAATATGGCTCAAGAGCGAGCAGGTTTTCGGCGGGGCTGCGTTAATGGGTGATTGATAAACGACCTTTTCTCATCAACTGCATCGGCTGCATATTTATCACCATGCGACCTCGACAAAAACGCGCGTGCACTCGCTCCATGCAGCCGCGTCAGCGATGCGAAAAGCGGATGACATTACTCCCTTTGCGAAGCGCAAAGCTAGCATAAAAAAACATCAAAAAATAAGCTTAAATAAATAATTACGGAGCATGTTTTTACTATGCTAACGAGCTCATATTATATGAATGTTATATCCAAGATTACAATTAAAAAATTTTTAAATTTCTTCTACAATTTATTTATTTATATATATATATATAAAATTATGTTACGGGGAGAATGTATTTATATGCAGAAATTTATGTAAAATAATTAATACAAATTAATTAGCAATATTAAAAGGTTCTTGAGAATATATTTTCTTCTGATTCATTTTTTCAAAAATAAACGAACGGACATGTTAGTTTTCCTGTAATGAAAATCTATGTGATATATGCGAACATGTTCATTTGATGTCGTATTAATTCCCGTGTAGGAGTCAATCGAGCCGAAGTACACGCGTCATGTAAGGTGTCCCTTTCGTGGACCCACGTAACAGATACTGTCGATGTTAAATGTGCTCTTCGACGAACCCATGGCACGTTTGGTGCTAACAGCTCACGCGTGCCCGTCACGTGTCGAGCGTCGCCGGCTCACCCGCTCGTGCGTTTAACTTAGTCGAATTAGGCGGCACGAAACTTGCCCTTTCTGGCCGATTTGCAAAATAACATGGGCAGATGGTGGCAAAGTGTGATTCTCACGCGCGACATACTTTTCTACTTGAGGATTTAAAACGCATATTGAGTGAGACGAATTTTCAGTTTACGCGTTACAGTTTAGTAAGATTAATCGAAGGGAAAAGATAAATTTTGGCGAAGGAAATTAATGTGGCGCAAGAAGAGAGAGAGAGAGAGAGAGAGAGAGAGAGAGAGAGAGAGAGAGAGAGAGAGAGAGAGAGAGAGAGAGAGAGAAAGAGAGAGAGAGAGAACCTGAAATATATCATTTAAATTAATTGGTTTTCAATATTTTTACTTCAGATTTGAGATTTACAATTTATTGAAATTTAAAATGTATAAACAAAAAAATTATAAATATGATATTGCTTGTTTTTTTGTCACTTCACGCATTGTAATGAAAAAGAAGAAAAGTAAACTAAAAGGAAGAAAAATAAACTTTTCCGTAAGAATACTGTTTTAGGCGAAGCAAAGATATAGAGGCGTAAAATGGAATTAGAGATCAGTATATCGTCGTATCTCTGAGTTCGCGGGAAATGGCATGGTATGATCGGCAATAAATATAGTTCATAATCCAGGAATGGCTGCGCAAAGATACAGAGACGTTTCGTAGCTACCCCGCCGTGCGACGCGTGCCACACGTAACGTTGCCGTAATGACTCTTTCAACTTTACGACTCTGAATTAGGATTAGACACGGCAGTATCGCATGTCACACTATCTGCTGCACGTGAGGCGGATCGTTTAATTTATTCCGCGCATAAATTGAGCCGAAGAGAGTTATTGCCAATATAGTCGAGCTTATCGAATCATCAAGATTGTCTCTTAAAATTGAATCTTTCATTCTGTTCTTTACTGCTGTAGAAATGGGGATTTTGCCATAATATCTCATTTTTATAACATAAACGCATTGCATCCATAATTTTTTTCCAGAGATATTTTAAAGTGATTCCAGAGATATTTTAATGATAAATTCAAGATCTATTTAGCATAAAGCATTTTAATTTAGGTAAAGAATTTTAGTTAAAGAATTTTTAATGAGAGTTTATTATCTTATGTTACATGAGTTATTACAATAAATCTAGTAAAATTTTATCCTCACAACTTCTTTTTAATTATTCTGTGACACCAAGACAATTGCCACTTTTCTTAGTCTGATTTGTAGTGCTGTAGACAAAAGAAAAAGATCCTTTGTTTTTGAGACACTCTGTATACAAGATACAAGAAACTAGAATGCTCTCTTTCGCAAATACTCGTTTGCGAGTCTTCGTCGGGCGCGGGATAGTGCCAATCGAAAAGTCATTACAACTTTTTGCCGACTCAATCAAGAAGTTAATGTCCTTTAACCTCGCGGCGTTCCCCTTAGGATTTACCGAGATCTCGGGAATCGCGTAAGAAATCGACGGCTCTCACATGCCCGGTAAAATAGATCACCGGCGTATGATTGATCGCCTATTGGCTCCGTGGCAGGTTTTTGCCCGCTGCGCCCACTTGTATCGAGAGTTATTTTTCCGGAAACTACGATGAAACTACGATGCTACCCATCTTGACTTATTTCAAGATTTACGTACTTTACAAAAATAATTAGATTTGCAATGATTTTATATATATATATATACTATAAGTATATATCAACACATATGTTATTTAAAAAATAACTAT
>NW_017304770.1:326911-335717 GCF_001594115.1 Trachymyrmex septentrionalis
GTGAAAGAAAATGGTTAGTCATATTAAAAATAAAAATAATACAATATGATATACAATATACTCGTATATATAAATATATCTAAAGCTATTTCTCTCTCTCTCTCTCAGTCAGCTTATTTAACTGGTAAAGCTTGTTTGAATGAAATAAGCTTTTTTGGAAGTTTCTATCATTTCTTATTAAATAGCATCCTTACATATTTCATATGCGCGTTTTTGAAACGATTTTCTTTGGCGTAGTCGTACCTTTATCTGTAGACCTGCGTCGTCTGCCGAATGTCCAATATAGCCGCGAGTCGGCTATAAAAAAGGAGTGGAGATCGGGGGTGCGAGCGTTAAAAATATTCAAGATCGTTTGTCAGGCTGAATTACAGTTCCCGGTCGTATCCTCTCCCCGCCGTCATCTTTGCCACCCTGTTTGCCACCCTGGTAGAGCGGGATTCTGCGGTACGCGTTGCGCAACGCGGAGAGGGTAAGGCAGTCGGTCGGAGAGGAAGGGGATGGCAAGAGCCCACGACGACGACAACGGCGACGACGACGGCGGCGGCGGCGACGACGACGACGACGGCGACGACGACGACGACGACGATCCCAGGCACATGTGTCGAACCTGAAATATGTAGGCGTGGTCTGGACGGTGCTAGCAG
This sequence comes from Trachymyrmex septentrionalis, assembly GCF_001594115.1. Lineage (NCBI taxonomy): Eukaryota > Metazoa > Arthropoda > Insecta > Hymenoptera > Formicidae > Trachymyrmex > Trachymyrmex septentrionalis. The sequence goes on from NW_017304770.1 coordinate 327,556, forward strand.
ACGCGTCCCGACGAGCGAATATGTTCACCCCGTTGCTACGCTCCACCCCCGTATAACGCTGCAGACACTGCTATTGGCCAGTGCCACCCTCGTCGCGCCTCCACCTGCCACGCTCGCGCTACCCTACGCGACAGCTACCCCTAAATACGGGGGATGCGCGAACAGTACTCTCATTTTAACGCGAACCGCCGATACGGCACCGAGTGTTCGCCACTTTAGTGCGCCCCGGACTGTGACACCAGATCGGTGGGTCCATTAGGGGTTGTTATAGTTTCGCTAAATAACCTTGTGAGAAAAAGTGCAATTTGATGTTTTAAAGAAAATCGAAGAAGATCCATCCTGAGATATGGGAATCCAACTAGTGATCCAACTAGTGTAGTTTACAGACCGCGTAATTAGAAGAAAAACATTTGTCATCGTAATCCGGTAAGTACTATTCACACTGTTACTTATGATATATAAAGAGATAATAATGGGACAAATAAAGTTATAAAAATTTGTTAACATTAATTTAATTTTCAAAATCTGATTTTCTAAAAAGCTTTTTTTATTATTTAAGATGGTACTCTAACTTGCAATGTAGAGATAGTTGATTAGTTGTCGTATTATTGTTCTTATTTATACATTAATAATATTTAGTTTTTATGGAATCAATTTGAGAGAGAAATACGAAATAATTATTTAAAAAGATATTATCAAAATAAATTATATATCATATCATACCAGTCGTACAAAAAATAAATGTTCCAATTATATGATTAACATGATTTTAGGGAATTTTTACTAGAATTTTTCGCTTAATTGCTTGCTATAAACAAAAGAAATTTCTGAAATTGAAATTATTTAGTTGATTTTATACAAATTACAGATCATAATAAAAGTTTACCAATATTTTTCTGAAATAAGATTTAATTAGCATGTTTTAATTAATGCGTTTAAAATATTGTATTTTTATTCCTTGCATCACTTTAATTTTTATAATGACAATTATAAGAATATCTTTTCGAAAACGCATCTTGCTAGATGTAAAGATTTTTTTTTACATTACGGATAAATAAGGACAAGTAATGTCTTAACTTTTCTCAACTATCTCGACGACCAACCTAGCTCTGCTCTGATTCATGCCTCTCGAATGTAGGACATCTGGGGCGAGTGTATCGAATTTTGGTCAATCAATCACTCCACGTCACTGCGACATTAGCACTCACTGTCCACTTATTGTTATTGTCGTAGGTCAATCATCCGGAGCGAGCAGGATGACAATGGAAGATCGCACGGGTGGCATCGACCGTGCCACCCCCGCGACCTCGACGCCGGCCACGACGGTACTGACGTCGACATGCCCTTCGTCCATCAGCGACGTCACGCCTGATGCTTCGTACCCCCTTCAACGAGCTAGCAAGCGTTCCTTCGATGTTGCTTTCCTCGTAGCACCCGACGAGAACCTGGCGCGTCGACAAAATGAAAAATTGCGACTGGTAACCGGCCGGAAGGATCGTCTGCGAGACGATATCTCCATCGACAACGTTCTGGATACTGACAGGTTGCCGCAGAATCTTACCATCAAGCACTATGACAACGATTCTGGCGGTTCAGATCGAAGGAGATTGCTGCATTGTACGGAGAATTCGTTAAGTCCACCGTACGTATCGCCTAGAACCTTGACGCCAACCTTGCCGGGGCTTTCTCCAGATTCTGACGGAAGGAGATACGCGCCGACCGGTGGTCGGCTTCAGAAGACTCCGAGTCCGCCTACATTCCTTGGCCATCATCAGTCTATGCTTACTTGTCCTGAATCGACGGATTCTTCGGTCTTAGCCTGCACGAAGGTTTACGAAACTGGCATCTCCTGCGTAACTGACCGTCATGGAGAATCCCGTAGTGCCTTCACGAAGGTAAATCTAGTCGGGCAACGGAACGGCTTCAACGATGACAGCCAAGCATCGCCGAGGTCGTCAATATCTCCGGATGATCGCGCGAGTTATCAGAGCAGCGTCAGTCCGCCGGTAGTGTCGTTGCCCAGTGCAACGAGCTATAAATATGCACCATTTCCCACCAAGATGGCGTATCCCTTTTTGACTATGGGAGCAGAGACTGGTCAGTCGGGACTACTGGAGAACCTGAAAATCCCGCAGATCGCTCAACCGCCCAAGGTGCCCAGTCCAAAGGTACCTGCTTTTCGACCAGATCTTCCGCCAGTCTATCCCAATCTTCCCTATAATCCCATCTCCGTATTCCCACCGATGGCGGACGCTCTCGCCAGGCCGAGATTTCTGGCTACGGCTGCCGGAGTGGCCGGTCTCTTACCACCGTCGTTTGCCGCCTTGACTTTACCGGCGCAGAACGTCTGCGCCAAGTGCAACCTGTCCTTCCGTATGACTTCCGACTTAGTCTATCACATGCGCTCTCACCACAAGAGTGAGAGTACGAGCGAGGCGGCGAGGAGGAGGAGAGAGGAAAAGCTCAGATGTCCCGTTTGCGATGAGAGCTTTCGCGAGAGGCATCATCTCACTAGACATATGACCGCTCATCAAGATAAGGAGAGCGATGGCATCGTTGACCAGGTTGAAATCAAGAGGAGGACTACTGCTGTTCACAGTAAGTGACGACGAAAACTGCCGATCGAGGATGATATTCTAACAGCTGGCTATTCTTTCGAGAACTAAATTAGTGCGTAACAAATAGCAGGTTATGGAATTTGTGATAACAGTTAAATTTATCGTCTTATTAGATTGAGTAAGAAATCAAAACATCGCTCCTTGCAAAAAAAAATGTTTCAAACTACGTATCAGAAGTACATACAAAAATATTATCATGTTGTCAGTAATTTCGGTTAAACGAAAACATTTGTGCATCTTTCTAATCGTGGAAATGTTTAATGTATGGATTGACATAAGTATTCATTTATTTAAATGAATAGATTTATAATTTAAAAATTTATTATCTATAATACATACCAACAATACATTTTTGCTAGGAAAAATCTATTTGAAATTGAACAAGAAACTCAAAGATGGAAGGCCGCTCCTTGAATTTACGACGTGCGGCGATCTGTATTATATATGTACTATTGCGGCATTCACATTGTATACGTGTATAATAAGAAAATTTTAATGTCTATATAGAAAAATTAATATCTATGGATATGTCGATCCATATACACGATTGCTCTAATATAATTCATAAACTGCGACGGAGTCATTCCCTGTTTAGTCAATATTAGGTAGGAACAATTTGTAAATAAATTTAATTGTTTAAGTAAGTTTAAATAAGAATTATCTGTAAAGAGTAGAGAGGAAGAAGGGAGGGGAGGAGAGAGGGAGAGAGAGAGAGAATGAATGAATGAGAATAAGTGAATGAATGAAAGAGATTGATGAGATTGAATTGATCACAGTTGAAACATAAAAATCTATAATTTTTAGAAAATGGAAAACCTATTAAAATATTTTCTAAGAACTTTTTGTGTAAATAAGAGATCATTTTTTAAATATCATTTAATTCATTTTTATTCGTGAAAAATATAATTTTATGTTTTATGAAAAATTAATTTTATAATTTTTGTATTTTTTGAGAAGAAGGTAGAAATAAACAGAAATAGATAGTAATTTCAAATTGAGATATAATTTTGATCTTCTTTAGAAAAATATATAAAAATTTAAAATATATGATGAGCTATAATTAGTATTTGTATTTATATTATTATGTATATAAAATTCTGAAATGTTTATAAACGTGTAGATATTATGTTACATACCGTTGTTATACTTGAGTACAATGTATTTAATATTTCTATTTTTTCTTTCATTTAAATTCTCGAAATTTTATAAATTTAAAAACATATTAAAAACATGTTTGAGAACATTTAACTTATTTAGAATAAAAGATTTAACCTAAAAACACACGTAGTTCTGGACACAAAATTGTAGCAATAAAATATCTTAAAATCATGCATATTTGGGGAAAAGCAGCGTGCTAAAATTGTCAGAGATTAAAATAATCGCGCTCGTATTTCGATATACTCGCAAATTACATACGGTCCATTCGAACGACTCCATTTCCACAATGTAGAAAGTAAAATATTTGCCGCGTATTTACAGCAGCAGACAGGTGAAACGGGTAGTGCGAATGTGGCGATAGCAGCAGGGGGCGGCCGGGGGTGCGGAAGAGTTGCGGAGGGTGGTGCAAGCGTGTAAAGCGCATTTCGGCCGTGTGTACGGAGGTGAGGGCGGCGTGGTAATAAATAGATCGTAAACCGTAACCCGCGTCACACACAAACCGTCGGAGCGCGCATAATGGTAGGAAACAATGAATGCCGTAATCGGAAACAGTGCCGGTTTGTTATCTGCCATTTACACTCCATTTAACTTCAAACGGCGAATCGGCCTGCGCGCATTCGCGTTTTAAATACAGCCCGGTTTCCAACCGCTGCCGAGAACCGCCCCCACCATCGTTCTCCACCCCCATCGCACTCCCACTGACGGTATGCGGCTTAACATAGGGTTAAGCCGTCGCCGAGTGGCTTAATATTGTCCGAAAATTACGTGAATTATCGCCTCGGTGTTTTCCCAATGTTACTGGAAGAATTGAATCCGTACAGGAATAACACTTTAATCCAAATACTTGGAAAGAATAAAAACAAATGTTATTATTTCTGATTATTAATTATTTTGTTTCAGTTGATATTGCGATTCGGTGTAATAGAATTTTGAATAGGATTATTCGTAAGAATTTCGAGGAGAAAGGCGTATCATTAGTACGACCTATGCAGTATTCTGTACAGCAATAATCACAGTAGCGTGTTAATACATGTAGTAAAACTTTTAATACAAGAGAGAATGCGTTTATAAATATTATAGGATTATAAGTAAGATGGATGTATCAATATCGCGATTAAGAAAGAAAGAAATTCAAATATAGACGTTTAATGAACGATTCGATATTACATTCTACAATTGTCAGAAATATTATCAGAAATAATATTGACAGAAATATTAACTAAGATAACTCGCAACGTGTGTGTGTACGAAGTTGTTTTAAGATTAAATGTAACATATAAGTCCTGTATAGTAAACTACTAATCTGTCTTTATTATAGAGATATCAACGTTTTGTTTCGTTTCATAAGAATTGATTTATCCAGATATCATGTTGTATTACTTCGTTGTAAATATCACTTTGTACATAAGCACTGTATGTAATCTAGCTCGTTGTTAATTAATAAAAGAATATCCGTGACAATTAAAACCATATGCAATATTTCATATCCTCTTAATTTATTATCTGTCGAGAGGGGTTTAGTTTATTAGATTATCATTATACATATTTACGAGTAAAATATTAATTGAAATTTATATTTATTACGGGGGTGTGTATTTCTATTTTTATCTTTACCTTATGTTACCTCTTTTTATCTTTACCTTATATTACCTCTGTATATTAAAGGTGTGATGAACAATTTTATTACAAAACAGATATGTAAAACTTTTTATACCTTTTTTTTTTAAATAAAAAAATTACAATATTTTTAACTGATTTTGTTGAGCACGATACGAGTTCACAATGACTTCCCAGAAATAGAATCGATCTTGCTCTTTACTTCATGGACATCGTCCGTCCTTCTCTTGTCTTCTCGGTGCTAAATCATCAAAAGCCGATTACGCGGCAATAGATTAATTTCTGGCCACTCAGAGACCTCTCCCTGACATCCGATTCGTGGGTACCGGATTGATTATTATTTCGTTCTACGTTCAAGTAAAATATACGTTCAAGTATATGAATCGTCAAACAATCTTTTATAAATTTATCTTTAAGATCTGTAATACTAAGAAACTTTAATTATAAGAACTATTTATGCTTCAAATTTTTTACGACTTTTTAATCGCACTTGATTTTACAATATATTTAAATTAATTGAGATATATATAATTTCCATTATGTATTCTAATACACCTAAAACTGAACTTAAGAAAAACATTGTGACCATAATTGTTGATTAATAAATTATATTAAGATAAACATTACACATTGACACTCATTGAATTGTGTCGTTTTCACGCGGGCGTGAGAAAAAGATATTTCGTAAACTCTTTCACAACTGGTTTTCGCCTCTCTCTCTCTCTCTCTCTCTCTCTCTTGAGAGTAAGTCATTGCGAAATCCCCTAAACGGGTAACGTTAAGCTCGTCGAAACCGCGGCCAATACGACAAACAATCTCTTACCGCCCTCGTTCCGGCTTAAGCTCGCCCCTTCACCACCCCGAAGTAAGTGTACTTACCCTCTGCCCGAGGTCCATAAAGATAAATAACATGGAGCACCCGGATCTTGTAGTTGTATCCCTTACAGAACGATGAAGGGACCCTTGAGGACTCCCATCATCCCTTCGTTCTTTTCATCATCCCTTCTTTTTCTTTCTCATACTATCTATCGGCAAAATTCTTTCTCTACTTTTCTCTACTTATCCTTTTTTATTTTGGCTGATTTTTATTTTAACTCATTTTTCTTTTGACTTTGATTTTTTTTTAGATTAACAAGTATTTTTTATGGTCTCAACAAACATAGATCCTCGAATTTGATATTTTCTAAATATTCGACTTTATTTAACAATTGTTCAGTTTCTGTTTCTAGAAGATGAAGTTTATAAAAATATAAAAATAAATTAGTAAATTAAAAAAATTATTTATCGAAAATTATTTCAAAAGTAAGAATAAATTGATGAAACAAAAGCGTTACGAAATCGGGGCCCCTCTTTTCATTTAAATCGAGCACCCTGTATCTGTCTTCCTCCCGCACGATCGGTCCACCGCTCTTCCCACCCTTGTTAGCGATACTTCCCGTGGAGAATTGCGCGCATGCTTGTTCTGTCAGTGAAATAATGACAATGTCATAGCCCGGGCCCGATTCGCCACGGCACCCTTGCCACGTGGGCGACGATTGGACGCGGATATGCTAATATGGCGTCCGTTCCGAGACATTAAGTTCTCGGTTTACCGATTCTCGCCAGACGAGCCGCGTCTTGACGTCCACATCACCTTCCACCATTGTGCCTTCAATCATGGGTTACGCGTTTTCTTCGGGCATTCCATGGGGTCTTCACCAAGGGAACACATGAGTCATTGCTCGCTCCATAGAATTTGATCTTTTTTGAAATTAGAGTTGTTTTTACAATTCAACTATTGCAAAATTCTAAAAAATTGAGTTTTTTTATATATGTATAAAAATGAAAAAAAATCTTTTAATTAATCGGATTAATTGTATTGTTTAAATATTGTACAATATATTGACATGTATAAATATACCCTGTTTTATTTATTGTACATTGAGAGAAAAATGTCGAAGTAATTGCAAAGCAAATGTTAGTTACGAAATTTGATCGTGATGATGAAATGTACATTTCTGTGAAACATATTATTAATCATCTTATTAATTGCAAAAAATGAAATAGATGACTTATTTGCTAGGAATAACATTTTATTTCACCGTATTTAAAGAAATATTTATTTCAGTGAAATAAATATATTTTTCACAAATTTTTTTTTAGGCATCTTTTTCTCAGTCTAGTTTTCGACTTCTCAATTTTTAACTAATACACAAACACAACGATTAATCGAATTTCGCGTCGCTTTTTGACTAAGTACTTGTCTGTCCTTTACCGTCGGCCACCCTGATTTTCGTTTGGTCACGGTCTTTCGATACGATTATGTAACTTGACTGCGAACACGCAGCTTACATCGGTCTCACGATATAGCCGGTTACAGTGTTTCTATGTCAATCAGGCGTCGCTAAACGATTTCGCTCACGCAAGCTAGCGCTTTTCTAGGGCATATGCTGCGATTCGCTCGTGAAGCTTCGCACGTATATTCGGTACGCTAATAACGCCCGAGATTTTTATATTGCACTTCTAATCAAAACATCTGTTGTTATTTTCTTCCCTCTTAATTCGAAAAACAAAAGATTCAAGAAATTTGACAAGATCTTTTCTGAGAAATTGTTTTTCCTATTCGATCGGTTTCCGGACAAAAAACGCACACGTTTAGAAATTAATTTAAAATACTTGCTAGATATAATTAAGAACGTAATAGATATTCTCTATATTTTTCTTCTTTACATACACGCAGGATTGGGAAATAACTCGTTATTTAAACAAAGTATATATATATATATATAT
>NW_017304770.1:335817-342987 GCF_001594115.1 Trachymyrmex septentrionalis
ATCTATAATAGTAATTTAATTTAATTATATTTTTTTAACTAGTAACTAATTTAATAGTTACTTTTATAGTTACTTTATATTAAACTTATTCGTTAACGTATGGGCTAACCAAAATATGAAGTATTCAGTAAACAATCAGTTATTATTTCTTGTGATTGAAATGTATTTTTACTTCTGATAATAACACTCTGTACATATCTGTATTACGAATTAAGATTCTTTAATATGTGAACGCGCATCTTAATATTGACTCTAATTTTGATTTCAATTGTATATATTTATTATAATAATATTTATAAATAATATGGCACACAACAATCGAATGTTTAATATAATAGGTAAAATAATTTAGCAATGTTAGAAATGTATAAGATTTCTGTATTTAAATTAATATTAAGATAACAATGTAAAGAATTATAAAAATCAACTAAAGAGTAACAATTCGTTATTTTTTAAATAACTACGATTATAACGTGTTACTTTTCAGAATCGGTAACTTGTTATAATGATAACGAATTACTATTTGAAAGAGAAAACATTATACTTCATTACTTTTACTAAGTATTTCTTAATTCTTCTTACATGCGTAGTTCGGTTACTTTCGGACAAAACGTATGTATTATACATATGTATAAAAATTGATTGGAAATATTTACATTAATATTAAGAATATAATGGGTATTCTCATATTTTTCTATCTTCTTTATATACTTAATTACGATGAAAAGAATATTATTTTACTCGCTGGATAGATTTCCGGTTGGCGGGCTTCCGCCGTGCTTGACTGTTCTCGAAGCGCAATGGACGATCGAAGCTCGTGAGGCAACCTTGAAACGTTGAAGCGGCGAGCTGTCTCGATTTATTTACGACGTACGTATGATGAAAAACGGAAGCGAGCTCCGGTGCGATCGTGCGGCCGCCCGGAGCGGATCGTCCCGGCGGAGGGATGAAAGGGGTGAAAGGGCCTGCTCTCTCTTCTGCCGGAGCACCTTGATTTACTGTCGACGATATTTTCTCGTTGGCGCTAGTTGGCGCCTACCGCACCACCGCGCCCGACAATGGCGGGCTCGCTTGACATTTTGTTTCGAATTATTGCCCGCGCTCGCGCGGCCGGTCCTTTCTATTTCGCCGCTCCGACCGCTCCTCCACCAAGCGCGACAATGCTCTATTTTATTCTGCTCTATTTTTATTCTGTTTCGCCTGTTTGCGTTTTTTTTTGTCGCGTTTATTTTTCGGCAGCCGCTCGCTCTTTGTTGCGCCGTCGCGGGACGTCGACGCGTATCCGCCTAAATTTCGCGGCTCTCGTGGCACAGATTTATCATCGCAATTACGCCAGGAATAGTTGCACGAACGATCTTCTAGGCGTTAAGAATAAGTGCGCAAATAAGGCTCGACTATACTTAGATATGTGTAGATCTATGATCAAATGATAAATATATAATAACCGTATGTAAGTTATATTCCGATAATAATAAAATTATCTTTTTTTTTTGTTTCAGGTACACGAGCATCTTCCATGACTGAACTTCCTGATCTAGAAAAATGAGAGATGAAATCTGCTTACCTATAAATATATAAGAAACGTCTGTCTTAAATCTTTAATTTTCTTTTGGTGAGTCGCATTATGTAACTTTTTTTTAAATATTAATTACGATTTTTAGAAAATCCAACGCATTTATCGCGAATCAATAGTAATTTTTTTAAGTATTAATTTTTTTCTGTCCCTTTTAATTAATCTTATAATTTAAAATGATTTCTTTATTTTTTTGTAAAAACAAGTTGAAATCTTTCTTCATTTGAAAAAATGTTACATTCTCTGAAATATACGTGGAGAAGATACGGAAGAATTTTGAAAAATAGTGGTATATTAGTAAATTAATACATCATTAAAATCATTCTCTATAAGTATAAATCATTCTTTATAATTGTATAATCATATAATTGCACTTTTCGTGGAAAATATAAACTCGTGATTAACTTTCGCGTAATTTTTCTTTTTATATCGGAGTATTATATATTCATGTTTAATTAGCAGCCGGCATGGCACGAATTCCTAATCTGCGAAGATCCATTCTTGCGAATAATAACGGAAAGTTAATAAAGGGAACGACGTTTTCTCTCCCTGTCTTTCTGCCATTGGATCATTCGACAATGGAAAAAAGACTTTCGACCCTGCTTAAATATGTCCGACCACAAAGCAATAAAATATCTTTATCTTACTCGTGCCATTACCCCCTTGATTCGGAGAGTTCCAATTTACATTCCTATCGGGAGGGGGGCTTCGGCAAGATAAGTCCATTTAAATAAATTAGTAATGCTATCTCCCGCGGCGGAGACGTAAAGCTGTGGAGAGGGCGGATTAAATAGTATTTTATCAATTTTCACTGCGATTCGTTACGCGATGTGACGCCGCTCTCTATTCAAGATCTCGTTTTGATCGCGTGTTTTCGCGCGTTACGCAACGATGAATCATGTTGTCTGAAAAGTGTTTAGGGTGACCGCATTGGTTCAAATCCATTGCGATCAAAGGTGGCAAAAAATAGTGCAACAGAAACGCTAGTTCCTCTGATGTATTCCATTAAATGTTAAAATGTTATTTTTCTTTCAAAATTATTTTTTTACGGTTTAAAGGTTCATGTTTTAGGGACACAAATTTTTCTTTGTTGTGTATGTGTGTTATGTGTAATTCGGATAATAATACAAATCTGAAACGAAAAAGCAACCAACAGTGTTTACGTGTTTAAAGTACAATACCGTCAACATTCCGTATTTTTAGTAGAATCGGAAAAAATGCATCGTGCAAGAAAAAGGTTGCTAGAAGGCGGAAACGAGAGACAGAGAGAGAGAGAGAGAGAGAGAGAGAGAGAGAGAGAGAGAGAGAGTGCAGAGGCAGGACACACGTTTAATTTTTCAAAACGGACCGCATGGCGAACCTTTTCGCGGGCCGTGACGCCCGTCTCTACACGCAATTGCCTTTCCCTCCGTGTGTTGGCGTGTGTTGGTAGGACAATATAATGGGGCATAACAACGGCGTTAACACGCAGTGGCCGACCCCGGACACGACCCGCGACCCACCCCGGATGAAATACACCTCTGATAATTACTAGAAATTAATGCGGCAGCCTTACACATACCGCCCATTGTGAGCGAACAGCGCGCGAGTTTAACCGGCGGTCGAGTTTACGCGACCTCGTATTTACCTGCGTTAGGGACGGTAATCGCCACGATTCTAACGCCAGATTAGCGAGATTCGCTCGTATTAATTATCTCTGCTCGCCACACGGAAAGACGGAACGCCGCTGGTAAAATAAAGAAAGAAGAAAAGAAAATACAGAATGAATTATGCAATTTTAAGCTTCTTCGTTATATATTTGGAAACTTGAACACGTGGTTAAATGAGATGCGTTTTAAAATGCTTAAATGGAATAATTTGAATAAAATAATGATTTTCCAACGATACTTATAAGGTTAATACTTATAAAGATATTGAAAATAATATTTATGCGACGCGAGATCTAATCAATTTGAAATTGTCCTTTTATTTAACATACAAAAGACTAGAATTATTTAATATTTTGTCAGTCGGTTATTGGTACATCTATCTGTAATTAAGAATTGATGAAAAAGTAAGTGACTGGGAAAGGAAAAGCAATAGGGACGACAGAGAGAGAAGATCGTAAAATCAGCAAATTAAAATCGGTGCCGACAAACGACAAGCCGGATGGACCATCAGTCGTTGGACGCGGCGGGGGAGGGGAGGGGAGGGGAGGGGGATGGTTTCGTACAGGAGGGCACGGACGGGGACGGGATGTATTAAAGCTGCGGCCGGAACCATAGCGGAGCAGATAGTTTAATGTGAATTTATTGCGATCGAGATATCGCGCCGGCCAGAAAGCGGAGTCGCGTGCTACGCGCGCGCCGTCGAGCCGATAGCCGGGCCGCGGTAATGCCCGCGATGGTTGGTCCATTGTGAGCGGCTTCAAACTGGCCCCAAATCGCTCGAAATGAGAGCGGGCAGGCGGCGAGGCAGCGAGACATCGAGGGGAGACGCCGGGCGTCCATTTTTAAAACGGGGGAGACGCTATCGCGGTGTCGAAGAGCACGGCACGTGCGACGTCGTCTCATCCCCGGGGGCGAGATCGCGATTTGTCTTCGACAGATTTTCTACCGCGACAAATTTGTGCACGTTTGGCGAACACCCGAACAATACAAAAGCCCGAAAACCATCCAAAGGATGTCTGGAAAGATCGCTGCCCGACTTGTTGGCGGACTTATTCAAGTTAGTCAATAACTGTAAAATTGATCAATCAGTTAAATTTTTAAAGGGGTAGGGGGCGGGGAGGGGGGGGGAGTATTATCAAAAACAAGAGTGCGCTTTATTGTCGTTAATAAAAGACGAGACATCATTTTAAAATTTTAACAACATCATTCTACGCAGAATGACTGTCATGAATAAATTCGTGGTAAACTTTTTCATTAGGTGTATCGACGCAATGAACTAATTGTAACTTTTTGTCGATATCACAGTTGAAACTATGTAGTGATTTAGAAAGAAATGATTTGCCGTGAAACTTGTTTTAATGATTAGTAAATTAAGTGTGAAGAAATTAGGCGACTTAGTTATCACTGTCGCTCTCAAAAGTTTAGCTAATTTTTCCTAGAAGATATATCTGTAATCTCTAGGAAACCGCGATTATTCTTTAACCGGAAGCACGACTTTATTCCCAGCGACGATTCTTGAAAGCTCCAGGCTTTCATGGCTCGCGATTCCGCCTCACCGGCGCCTTTTCCGCCTTTCGCGTTTCTTGGATCCGCAAGTGTCTTCTTCAAATGCGGCCGCGCTGGACGTCGCCCCGTGATCGTATATCACATTACTTTAATTCATATGGTAATTCACGCGGCTGAGCCGCTATGCCGGTTCACCGAAAACTTTCGGGACAATGCGAGGGACAATGCCGGAGGGGGGTGTGTGTCGGCGGGGGTGACAAGGGGGCACCGGGCACACAGAGGTGGCTGCGGAGGGTACCGACGGGGCCACTGGAAGCGGAGGAAACGGGGGGAGGGGGGAGGATTCGACAGTGCGAATGCGATATTGAATTCGCCCCCTGGCGACGTGCCTGTTATCGACAATGTCCGACCGCTGGACCGGAAGCCATTTGCTCGCTCTGTGACGAAATTTATGAAAGTTTCCAACGCTCCCGTGGTGGACAATTGTCGATGAGAGAAAGAGAGAGAGAGAGAGAGAGAGAGAGAGGGAGAGGGAGAGGGAGAGGGAGAGCGCCCGCCGGTCGCGCGCGTACGGCAAAACGTGCGCTAGGTGTCCGCTCATACGAACATCGTCGCCGGGAACATGTTCCGCTCGTTTCTACATTGGTGTTACGTCAGAGTGAGAGAGGGTTATCCGTAGATTTTTTCAGAGGGAAAATTTTCGATATTTGAAATGTTTTCAACATCTGAAATACAGATGTTGAAATTAATGTAATGGAAACTGCAATCGTTTTTTGATATTGTTAATAATATCCATTGTTATTTCGCATAGATTTTCTTAAATAAGAATACGATTGTTTTTATAACATACATGTAGTACCATACGAAATTAATATCCACGTCTGATCTTGAAATAATAATTCAAGATGCAGAAAATGTCTCGTCTAAATCACTTTTTGACAATTTGCATCAAATGTTCATGTTAAAATAGAATTAAACTTTATCACGCACACGTTTTAGATTAATTTTTAATGTCTTTAAAGATTTTAGATTAATATTTGTATATTTTTAAAGATTCATCAAATAGAGCATAACTTTACACATTTCACATCTTCCTCTAAAACTGTTTTATATAATTCCAAGAAATCTGAATCTGAAAATTTTTCTGGAAGTTCGTAAAATGGATATGTTAAAGATGTTACATTGACGGTATAGTTTTTATATTTTTGTAGAATCATTTCTTTCAAGTCGGTTTTAAAAAACTCATAAACTATTGTGTTTTAAACTTTTTATTTGAAATTCTATTCACGTACAAACCAAAATAAGCTTAAAATGGGAGATAAGCTTTAATCGATTGCATAAATCTCACATAATTATGATGATAATGGAATGAGCCACCTCTATTTAGCTGAAAAATCAAAAGTCGCGGAGTAATCTCGGTGGCGGCTACTCCGCGGCGAGCAATCATAGACATGAATTTCCCATTAGGGGATGGAAACCGCGGGTCAATCCGCGACGAATCCATATGCCGAAAAGCGCGCTATCCAATCTGAAAGTGGACGGTTAACGCAAACAGCTTATGCGCCATACGTTACACGCGCGTATACACATGCACGCATGTGCATACATACGTGATCATCGTGTCTTCGATCACAAACTATGGAAACCGCTGAGGGAAATGAGTATTACCGCTCATGAATTTCTATCTTCTTTCTCTTTCTGGGGAATAAGGTTTCAATTTCGCTGAAAATAGTTGATATTCTCTTCTTTTATTATACGTGTTTTCTCCATAGAAGCTTTTTCAAAACAAAACAAATACATATATATTTCTATTTTATGTAAAAAAAAATATATATATATATTTTATGTAAAAAAAAAAACTAATTTTTTTAATTTGTAACTTGTCGGATAGAATGGTTTCGAAATATTTATAAGATAATTGTTTTAATGTTTCGAATAGATTACAATATCAAATCTGTTAATCTGATGGTAATTTTTTTCTTGGGCATGAAGGGATTGATATTTTGAAATTGTATTGCTGAGGATGGTTCCAAAGTGAACTGAAACGTACTATTTTCTTGAGTAAAGATTTAAAATTGCGTATTAACTACCACGCTGACTCTCAGATTTCGTCTTGATTTTTTTGAATTTTTTGTTGTAAACAAAAATGTCATTCTTGTCGATGATCCCTCCTAAAGAATTTAATTCTCGATTTATTATTAGTCTAATTCTTTCTTTTTAACTGCGCGCGATTCGGAAGTCGATTATCCAGAAAAGGTTTCAGCATTCTTTGGGAAGAAGATCGAGTTTCGTAACAAACGAGAGTCTTCTCACTACATCCGGTTTCGGTGTTTCAGCACGAGAGGAAATTGACTGGTCGGCCATATGCGTCGACTCTCGTGCGCGTAGCAAAAGGTGGTGGCGACGACGGGGGGGTGCGCGGGATACGGGGGTTGGCGGGGG
>NW_017304770.1:343066-353545 GCF_001594115.1 Trachymyrmex septentrionalis
GAGGGGGAGGGGGGGGGCGAAAGTGGTTCCCGCCCGGGATGGGGCAGGAAGGGGCGAACGGCAAAACATGCTTCTGGCACGACAAGAAGCCGCGCGCGGAGGTAGACGCACGGTTCCTGTCGCATTCGAATCGTGTCGCGCAAATGTTGGTATAAGAAATCTTTGTTTCTTTGTTTCTCATGAGGATGATGTCTCCCTTGAAGTACGATTGCGAGGGCTTTATCGGGAAGGTTGAATCTGATCGAGCGCTATATATTGAGATGTCAAATACGAATCTGTGAACGGTACCATCGCCATCATCATCGTAAAAAAACAAGTTCCCTCAACGTATGCTTTAATTTATATTTTATAAAATATGAAAACGACAGGGATTTATAATATTTATATATGTTATTATTACTGTTTTTTAAGGATGCATACTACTACACAATATTTATATGTAGCCTTGTTAAGGTTTTAAATCAATCTACTTTGTAATAATGCAGACAACTGTTTCTTTTATCATCTCTCATCCAGATAAGTGCCATTATACAATACGTAAGTTGATGCTAAGGAATAGCGATAAACATAAGCAGAAATATTAAACTAACCCAATCATGATACAAACTGAAGGAATATTTTGAGTACAATCAGTATTAAGTATTAATATTTCAGATAGTCTTCTTTCTGACAACCTATTGCGTCGAAAACAGGGAATATTGTAAGCACATATGAATATCCATATTCATTTTCCATCAGAGATTATTATTTTAATTATATTAAATTTAATTAGAGAGATTATACATAATGTATAATATGTATATTTTATGTGTAATTACAAAGTAATTTAATGGAAAATGAATAGGGATACTCATATATGTTTACAATATTTTATAAAGTTTATGTATATGTTAATCCACGAATAAAAGATTAATATTCAGCAGAAACTAATATTCATTTTAAATATTATGATTATCTCATTTATTATCTCTTCAGTAATTAGTAACGATTAACATAAAGACCAAACCAGACGGTGTATCGCTTTTCGGCCATCATCTCTTTATCGTATAAAATCATAAAAAATAGTGACAAGTAATTAAGAAAATAAACAAGTAATTCATCGTGGAAACTCATGGAAATTAAATCACGGTGTTCATTCAGCGCAATACCCATAGAGGAATCTGCGTTCGAGAAGTTTGTGTACCGAAGTACCTGTCTCGTGACACGAGGAAGGGAGGATCCCGGGGTGGTTTTCTCGGTGCCCCCGGCTTCGTGTATCTACCAACCTACATCGGCGGTTTCCTTCCTGCGGGACTCCCGTCTGCGGTGTCCCGCGGGGAATACATACCAGCTCGACGATTCACAGGAGTGTGACTGGGCGAGTCCCAGGAAGCGTGTGCTTTGCTAACGATGACAAACTGCCCCGCTCTAAGACGCCATATTTATGCTAATCTCGGCGCAAGGGTAGAGAGCCCGCCGCCTCGAACCTACGAATTTACTCGCGTCCTTCTGCCCCTCCTCGACGTTTCTCTCGTTGTCCCACTCCTCTTCCTTCCCATCCTTAGGAACGTCGGAACGCTCCGCACCGGCGATTCCACGTGACGTGAAAATTTGGTGAATTACGGATTTTGCGAGGGCACGAGTTAAGGTCTTGTTCGTCTTTGCTTCGTCACTTGCAATGCAATTTTCTCAAATTGATTAAAAGTTAATTAAAATTGCCAAAGGTTTCTTTATGGTAATTAAAAGATTGAATCATAATTATGTTAGAGATACGTGAAAAAGGTCTCCGTATCTATTTCGAATATCGTAATTTTTAACCTTTAAACAATTCACGGGAACAACACATTGATGCATTACATACTCTATTCAATTGCTTATAATAATTGCTAAAAAAATAGAAGACATTAATATAGGTCTCCTATTGAGACATCCTCCCCGGGAGAAAATGTTTCATGTATATAATTATTTATAATTATGTATAAAATATGTCCATATATGTAACATTTTTTCTGGGTCATTTTTCA
The DNA here is from genome assembly GCF_001594115.1 of Trachymyrmex septentrionalis. NCBI lineage: Eukaryota > Metazoa > Arthropoda > Insecta > Hymenoptera > Formicidae > Trachymyrmex > Trachymyrmex septentrionalis. Next base: position 345,070 of record NW_017304770.1, read on the forward strand.
ACTGCACATATTGCACTTTATTAATATCTACCTATTAAAAAAATATCATCTATTTAAATGATTACCAATCTCATAACTAAAAAGAATATTTTCGACACACTATCAAAACGCAATTCGTAAGTACAGATTGTACAGTTTTTATATGAAGCAAATGTTACGACGTGACAGCTCTAGAGCGCTATATTGGACTAAAAAATGATAAAGATCTCAATCTTGAAATTTTTTTTATCATTGTCGGCATAAACTCCATTTTAGAGACACATATTACTGCGTAGACTTTAATCCTGGAAAAGGATTTTTGGATCTGTAAAAGAGAAAAAAGTAATTGTTATATCATTAAAGGAATATAATGCCAATGAGAGCCGACACAGTTGTGTGTAATAAAATATGTAATATATATGTCAATTACCAATTACAGACCACATGATTTGGTCCTCTTCAGTGTATCGATAACATTTTTCAGAGTCCATTTAAATCGTTTTAATAAAATAGAATAAATACAGTTAATGAATCATCATGAGTCTTTTTCAATTTTTAATTGTAATTGTTATACAAAAATTATATGATTTAATCGGTAATACAAACGACTTTAGAAACATCCCTTTAAGAAACATTACAATATAAGCAAATGTACATATCTTTATTAATAACAACGTTATAAGCAATGGAAAAAGCATTGGAAAAAGAATCAGATATGTCATATTGAAAAGATGTTGAAGGATTATCGTAATTAAGTGGAACAGTTATTATAACAATTATTATATGTCATGTTTGTACAATAATACTGATGAATTTTTGTATGAATCATAGAGAATTATTGTGCAGATTTCCTCGGAATGAGACCTTCTTTCTTGTTCGGAAAGATCCGTTCGATCCACATTATTATGATCGGCCGTTGCTATCGTCACCAATCTGCTAAAATGCATCGCCATACTTCATAAACACCCCTACGAACCGTAAGGCATATTACAATCCAGGAGACGAAGAGGGTTGACATTACTTTTCTATTAGAGTGATTGAATCATACTGCCGTAGAATCGATATTATTGCACGTGCGATGCTCATGTTGACATTGCGAACTATTTAACTTTCATCGCGTATTTGCCTTTAAGTACAATTAGCTAAATCCATTAATTAATATATTTTAGAAAAATAATATTATTTTTTTTAAACGTTATTATTATAATCACATATCGTCATTGTTGCCAATTGATTGGTATATAAACATTTGTAATTAATTAATATATCGAATTTTTTTTGTAAAATATTTTGCTGATTAAACAAATATGACAAATTAAAAAAAAATATAAGTTTAAACATATATTAGAAAATTTGTTTATAAAAATAATTTTTATGATAAATGGACAATATTTTAATATAAAATAATACTATCTTCGTTATGTTAATTAGAAAATTTTTTATAGTTTAAAATGTATAAATAAATATTTATCATATTTCATTTTATTAGAAATAAAATTCTAAAATTTTATGATAACAATCGTAAATGAAAAGCGGCTATAATGTCGCATTAATAATAACTCCGTGTTATAACAACTCGCTTTATTAAATTTAGCAAATCCGTGATCATATATTTAATAACTTGCATTATTAAATTTAGTAACGATGCGTTAATTTGATAATTCGTGTTATAATAAATCGTATTATTAGATTTTGTAATTCTACAGGGAAATATATCACTTTTATAATCGTATAATCTAATAATTCATTTGATTAATGTCACGTTAATTAGGGTAAATGTGTGTTATTTTTATTAACTATTTTTGAGTTATTAAGTGCCGAAATCTATCGAATCCTCGATAGCCGGTGACGTCTTAGAATAAAATCGCAGTCGTCTCTCGGTCTTCTTCCGATCCTCGTACACCCTCGAGGGAGCGTTTACCGCGGATAATTCATATTTATGACCGAATGCTCTATCAACCCCACTTGCCTCGTATACATTTAATTGAGACGTCCGTGTCGGAGGCAATAGGGTGCGAACCCCGTTGTCTCAGGGGGTCGTGACTCGTCGCGCACGGGGCACGATGGACTTTTGTTCGATTCACAGAGCTGTCGTTAGCGGTCGGTTCAGATATTCCAGACACGCGAGCGTGTCCGGTATTATCATTGTTCGGGATCATTGCGGTTATACTGTGAAGAGTTCGTATCGATAAGATTAGCATTTTATTTTTCAGAATTTTCATACAATTAAGAGTTTTTGTCACAAACAGTTTTATAATTTCTAATATGTTTCGAAGATAATTTTATCGATTAAATGATAGTAAAAAAACACTTTGTATTTGTATTAAAATCGGTCTTTGTTAAAACTTTTGTGTTGAATTTTTAATATATCCAAGTGTTAATTTAACGTTCAAATTTAATGTGATTTAATTGTGATTATTTGAATATTTTTATGTCAAGTGTTAAATTAACACAATTTCACGAAGTGAATAAATAAAAATAATGCATTTTAGAATATAAATTTTAAAATATAATTCTAATTGTATATATGTGTGTGTGTGTGTACATGTAATGTATTTTAAAAACATAAATTCTAAGATAAATGAATACTAAAATTAATAAAATTTAACATATTATTATGTTAATTTTGTTTAAGAAATATGCTTTCACAATTTGCTTACAAACTGTGTCAGTACTATAATTTTTATGTTAAGTTTTTACATATGTGTTTTACTTCCTTAGCATATATTCATTTTATGTTAAATTAATACAAAAAATTGGGCATATGCGTTAAATTTAACACAAATTTTTCAACTGTAAGAGAAAAGATATAAGACATTGACTTCACATTTTTGTTATTACGTAAACTGAGCAATGATCTTATTTTCTCTTTATCATATTAAAAAATATGATTAATAACCTTACTTCGAATTAATTTAGCATAACACGCAATAAATCTTTCGACTCGTAATTGTATATAAACAGACGACACGCAACAGCAAATAGTTAAATCGTAACTCTTCAGAGAGTTTGTTTTCGATGCCGTTGATTTCTCTCTTTCTACTTGCCGGTGGAGGCAAAGATTTGTCGCCGTGATGGTGGCCACAGTAGCCGGTAATTTTTTTCTTCGACTGTTATTTTTCCGGCACGGCTTGTAATTCGAAGGTTGTAGCGAGTAGTAAATTTTCTGCAAGGCAATACCGATAAACGAGATCGTGCCGCCGCCGACCCAACCCGGACGGATCCACTTAGTTTTTAGAGAATGCCCTCTCGCGTCCACCGGCCCCTCGAGTATTAAATACTAATTCCATTAAAGCGAGGAAGGGTTGCGCGCCCATATCTCTGACCCATATTTCATACCGAAAGCTTTTCAATCTGAGAAATACTTATGGATCCGCTACCGTCCCTCGCAGCGTTCGCGGCGAAAATATGGAACGTCGCTATACTCAATAGAGGAAACGCACTTTGACGACGGAATTGCTAAACGGAAGTGCTTATTTGTCTATCTTTGCTTGAAAGCTCTGTTGTCAAATAATTTTTTCTTTTTTTATCAAGAAATCTAAATAAAAAACAAGCTTCAGCTTTCGCTAGTCTATGTTTTAAATATTCTATATTAAATAACGTTAAATAACGTTTATGTATACCAAATAATAATATTTTTTTCTTACTGTTATTATTTCTAGTTTCATTAATCTTATTATTGTTTAGAAATAGAATCGCTTCTTCTTTTTAATTTTTACTAAATTATTTATTATTTTATTATTCAAAAAAATACGAATATGTAACTGTATAAGATGTATAAATGTATGTAAATATCCGCAAGATATTGTGCTCGGGTCTGTGGGTTTGCTAAGCCTAAATGACTGTACGGATCAGTCATCCCTGCAGAAAAATGATCTGCTCTTAGACATTGAAAATATGAGTATCATTTTTCTTCTGTAACTATGAACGAATCTTCTGAGAAAAAAATTTCGAGACGTTGAAAATTTACAAATAGTTTTTTTTGTAATCTTAATATTTCTGATATATATCCAAATTCTCATGACGTAGATATATATCTTTATATAGAATTTAAAAATACGAAATTCCAACGTTTATCATGTCCAATTGCAACGTGTTATATATAATTCGGCTAGGAATAAATTCTCGAATTGCCAAAGTATTTGGTCGGTTTCTCTTATCTGCGACTCGGCATATAATGCCAACTATGAGATCAACCGTAACTCAGGCTCGATTAAGTCGAATACTCCAACTATACGCCAGAGCTTGGCTAAAAAGCGGCGGTTTTCGGACGGCACTTCGCCGTTTGCTCTTCGATCGCGAAGTTCTTGCCGAGGCAGATAAATGCAAGCGATTCGCCGCCGCGCGCTCGATGCAATCACGTAGAAGGCCATGATAACGGGTTATTCAATTATCGGGCGATTCGCGCACGGTAATGGGGTACGATCGGTCGCGAACGGCCGGCCGATCCGGGATCGAAGATTACGGAAGCTAGGAAAGGGATAATAAAAGTGTCCTGGATCAGGTCGCGTCGCCAACTTCCGTCAGACACGTTCGCCGACTCGCTGCCTTTTCTTTGCTCCTCACGACATAGTCGTCTTATCGGCACCTACTGCGAGGGCGGAAAGTTTCGTTTCAATTACTTGGAGAACCGTCCAGAACTACAGCGTGATAACTCAGACGACTCAGGCAGATACATGGCTTCAATCGCTAAAAGGTCCTTCGACGATGACGCGAGTGTAATCCAAGCGAGAATGCGATGACCTATATGACTAGAGACCAATGTCACTTTATGATCATGTAATAACGTTATAACTTATTGCTATATATTAGCTTATACTAGATGCTTCAAAATTACTATCTCTTTTGCATAACTATATTTTTAACTGACATACAAATAAATATATAATTTTTCCTTTGATTTATCGAGAAGAATTCTCGTTTAAAAAATGATGTCTTGTTATATCATTTTTCTGTTTATACGTAAAAAAATCTGTAGGAATAGCGCAAAAATAAAAATAAAATTCTTATTTTTTTAATTAATATATTGAAATCAGCATTTTTTTTTCAGAAATTTCTAATTCAGGATTTAATTATATTAATTCATACATTACATTGCGGATTTTTAATTTTATTTCATAGATATGCAATGCAAAAATAATACTAATAAATTAATAAAAATAAATGTAATTAGAATATTTTTAAAATTTTTTTCGTATTTTTTCTGTTTAGAATTAAAGATTCAAGATCCCCGTAACTCTGACGAAGCATTCGCGAATCGTAGTCACCGATGGTAGTTCCATATTTGCCGTAATGGCGTAATCAAACGATTTCAAGTCATCGCGAATTGCATCCTGCTCGGTTTTAACTCGCCCACGCTTCTGCTTGACACGTCGAGGGTTGGTGGTCAATGAGCGCAATAAACTCATTCGACGGTTTACCGTCGTGGATCGCTTTATAACCGTCAGTTATGGCAGCACCTATTTCTACCCTCCTCCCCTCCCCCTGTAGCAACAACTCAACTCTTCCTCCTTCGCTCGACCGATTTCGTCGTTCTCTCCGGTCTTGTTCACCGAAAGGGGAGAAACTAGTTACCGAAACTGCACTAGTTTAAATTACGAGTCGCGGCGCCTTCGCGATATATTTTTAAGGGATGGTCGCTCTCCATCCTTTCCTCCTCACACTCTCCCCTTAGTCCCCTTTAATACGAAACCTTGAGTACTCGCAGCTCCATGGCTGGTGACATCGAGTACTTTATTTCTCGCGAGTCGCTCGTTTTAGTACCTACTCCTTCCGATCCTTCTATTTTCCGCCCTCCTCTTTTCGCTGCGACAACGTACTGCTTAACGGTAAACTTTCTTTGTGGAAGTTCTAGAAGACGACGACGGTACGGCGGCGATAACAGGGTGAAAAGTTTGAAAGTGTTCGAAGATTATGTGATACGGTTTTCTATTGGCTCGTGATAATAAAGCGCTCGGCGGGCTGCTTTATGCCGGTGTTTGACGATCGAGGTGCGGAAGAGGGGGGTGTTTGGTTCAAAAATTGAGATTGCCGATATTTGTTGTCGCTATATGGAATTACGGGCATTGCGCGTCGTTCGTGATCCCTGATTAACGACTATTGTAATAGGTCATTAGCCTCATTGTTGGCTCGACATAAATTATACGATAGGACGTGAACTATCAATATTTAGATTTTTATTTTCAATATAAATAAAGATAATATAAATGTAAATTATTCTCAATTACTTCATTGGCTATTCTAGTTGAATTATTGAAAGACACATTAAAGAAAGACAAATATTTTATGTTTGTATGATTTACATTTTTCTTATTAAAGTTGAATTTAATTTTAATACGAATTAAATATCTTGGGAAACGCTATCTGTATCTTACAATCAATATTGAATATATCGGTAATTAAATAAAAAAATTAATTAAAATTCTATGAAAATTTATAAGTCGGAAGGAGTAATTCCTTAATTTTTAAGTGTAATTTGTTATTAGACAAAAATGTTTTATTAAAATATTTGAGAAGGAATGCAGCTGAAAGCGATAATATTATACTTTCGAATTGGTTTTTTCTTATATCAGTGCGACAAACTATACATGTTCATCACACTGTTCCGCATTTACTATCACTTTCCTCGGTTATATATCTTCAGCTACTTCGGAAAGATTCTCAGAAGATTCGTGCAGGTGCGACGACTTGTGGATGGATCGTGGAAGTCTCATCCGCCTTTCTCGCTCCACCCCCTCGCCTATCAATCTCGCGCAATCGTTTCCTCTCACTTGGACATTTACATGGCAATAGCTGGTGCACCTACACAACCGGCCGGGGTGTGCGCCCCGAGGCCAGAATTGAAACCACCTCATTACCACGGCGGACCATGGAGGGCTGCGGGAGATCGAGGGGAGGGTTAGAGGAGACAGGCGGGTGCGCTGCGGATGAGGCGGCTGCCGGAGAATCCGTTTTGCGAATATTGGAGGTAATGTCGCGAGCGGTTTTATACAACACCCGTTCCCGCCCTTTCCAAAGCCGCCCTCTTTCCGCCTTCCCTTTCCGCCCCCGCTTTGTAGTCACCGTGGCACCTCTACCCCCGTATTACGGGGATCCTGATGAAAAATGGAAATAGCAAACCCGTCGGTCTTCCCGCCGACGTCGTTTATATTTAAGCGGCTAAAGAATTTTTTCCTCGGGCAGTGCCGTTGCACAAGCGGAAGCTAAATATACTTGTCGCCGTCTAATCGAAAATCCTTTCGAGATTTAAAGTTTCCGAGTGAAAGAAACGATCTTTCGATTTACACTACTTGATTAAATATTTTATTGTTATAAAAAACTTGTTTTATTCTTATCTGGATATATTTTTTAAATGGATATGATTATTTTTCTGTAGAAAAACTGTATTATGTAAAACTATTACATATATGCATTTATTTAATAATTTTGTAAACTTAATAAAGCTATGGTGTTAACATTGTGATTTTAGAAAATAACTAGAATTAATAATTGTGTAAATTTAATAAAGCTGTAATCCTAATATTGTAATTTTTAAAAATAATTGTAATTTAAATTTCATGAAGCACATATTCAATAGAGTCACATGTTTTCAAAATAATTCGAAAACTTTAATTGATTGCGGGTGCTAATCTATTTGTCATTAAGAACTATCTGTCATTAACCTCCTCTCTGTGTATAGAGGTGCAAACATATCCCAGGCTAATAAAAACGTAAATTAAAAGTTGCCAAATGGAACATTTCGAAAATTTTTGGGAATGCTATTTGTGATATGTTAACGTTAAAATATTTTGTATACAGAGAGATGATCAAGACAATCCATGTATGAATCAATCGCAATTTCGATATTTGCCCAAATTTTGTGGGTCGGGCACAAAAAAGCCAAGTCTTCCGTTGCTTACCGGAAGGCAACGATCGGGCGGAGGCATTGGCGGGAGCGGAAAGAGCCGGAGAGCAGATGACACGTTCGTCCGGGTCGAGATAAGAAAACGACGGGTCGTAACACGAACACGAAGATGCCCGCATTACGAAACACGGCGCAGCAAATCGGCAATCGCCTTTACGACGCCGTGACACGGGGTAGGATTTCTCTATGCCCCGCGCATAACAACGGAGAGACTCTTTAGCCGCGATAAGGGGGAGGGGGAGAGGCGCGTTGTTACAAGTTTAATTAAATGTTTGCCATAATGCCGCTATTAAAGATTGTCAAAGAAGGCACGTCTGGATCTCGGAGCTTTAGGGTTGAACCTGGAATAGCACCGCCTCCCGTTTCCTCTACATCGCGAGCTTGCGTCCTTCGCGATGTTATCAATGTCGATTGGCTGAGACTCGATTTTATTAAATACATGTAATCACTTGAATCGGTCTGTTTCAGAAAGTTCTGTTACGTAACTAATAAAATTTTGATAAGAGACCAGAGATTATAATGAATTATAAATTTATAACATGTGTACCTGGTAAAGAATGTTTCATATATATATATATATATATATATATATAA
>NW_017304770.1:353645-361171 GCF_001594115.1 Trachymyrmex septentrionalis
TTTATGTTTTTATATAAAACATTTTTCACCATATTAAGGGGATGCTAAAACGACAGAATTATCAACATTACAGTTAGAAGGTTCTACGACTTAGTTGTACACATTGTAAAATTCTTTTGTATAATTAAAATATTTACAAAACAAATGCGAGATGATCGCTTTAACGAGAGAATTGATCGTCTCACATTTTTTTATATCTTATTCTAATTGTGTAAACGGACTTTGTAATCTATGTAGGTATATAGCGAATTTGGAGAACTTTCTCATCTGCAGTGTCGATAACTCCATCACTTTAAGATTTCCTTAACAAGCATATTTCTCCAAATAACATGAGCAGTAGTTATTTTTGTTGTTTGATAGCTCTACGACGAATAAAGTAGTCTTTTATAGCGCATGTTACAATTCTCTATTGACAATTTCGACGTCAAAACTTTTTGGTATACAAAGCGAAGACGATCTATTTGAACTGTGAGCGTGCCAAGTTTCGGAAATATCTAGACAGTAACTCTGTTCGTTCACTGAGAAAGAATGGACTCGCTATGTCGCGGACATATTGGTAATCTCGGGCACGGAGAATATTTCTGCCACCTCTCTTGCCCCCAGACTCGACAAGACGCTATCGCAGTCAAGATGGCGGAGTTCGTACGGCGTGCTCGATTTGGTGTTAGCATACAAAACATGCCGGACTCGAGAAACCGTTTTTCATTTTTATATGATCATAACGAGAAGTTAGTTTGAATGCGCTCGTTTTGGAAAAAATGTTATGCAGCTATTTCTCGTTCAAGCGGATTGGCTGACTCTTTTCGCATTGCATCTAATCCTTCATCGTTTTAACACATTTTATGCATATTTTTTATAGCTATTTCTATAATTAAAAAAATTGATAATATGAAGCTTTTAAGGCGGTTCTTTAGTAAGTTTCGAGTTATAATAATTTTCGAATTATCATAAAAATGTCTAATTTCTTTATATAATGAAGTTGAGGTATACCGGACTTGATGTATGCAAAATTCTAGGATAGGTTAACGATGAAATGAGAAAAATGTTGAAAATGTGATAGGTAAGAATCGGAGACGCTTCTTTGATTAACTGCACACAAATATCATATATAGACTTCTCTAAAACTCGAGATTACAATAATTAAAAAAATTACGTAATAGATTATAATAGTCACAAAAAAGTAGTAGATCAACGGCGCCATTCTGGAAAGATATTTACAAGCATAAACTTGCATACAAAAATTTAATCTTGAAAAATAAACATAACTTCATCTTATTTTTATTTGATGAAAATATAGTTCTTGATTTAATATTGTATTTTATTAAGATACATACGTAATATTTTATCCAAATTATATAAATATTTGTGAATTTGGGTGGGCTCTGGTAAAGCACCCCAAATTTTCGGCACTTTATTTAAGAACTACTTTAACAGAGTTTTAAATAAAGCATGCTTTTGTTTGCCAAATAATTTATCACGCAAATAGAGATTTAAAATATAAGAATAATATTCCAAAATATTTAGAAAGTATTTTATATTTTGAGAATAAATAAATGGCCATATTGGTAATCTCGGAACATTGTGCTCTGTAAATTTTCAAGACGCTACATTGCGGTCAAGATGGCGACCGGAGTACAGTGTGCTCCACCTTATATTAGCATATAAACTCCTAGCCTCCAGCAAAGGCCACTCGGGTTTTGATTTATGTACTAAATATGCCTTCCTTGCAACCAACCACCGTAGATGCTGTGCACAAGAGGGATCAACTTCTCCTTGCTGAATTTCCATCATAGACTGAATCCTTCTTGGAATTATAATTTTTGAAAGGACGAATTTTTTTTTCAAGTTTCACACAATTTGTTGAAATCTTTAACAATAAAAATTTATATAAATTTTTTTTTCTTTCAAATGAGAGATGATACTCTATCAAATTGCTTTATATACAATAGATTTGTATTTTTATATTATACGTACATAGATCGCATAGATCTGACCAACAGCATTTGATAAATTCTTACAATTAAAGTTCTGTATAGATATTCTATAAGATTATTATTAGTAAAAAATTTTTTTTTTAATTTCGTATAAATCAGTATTATATTATTATATATATTATATATTACATGTAAATAATTATTTGCGTATACAAATGACAAGGAGCAATATTTTTTTTTACATTATATATAAAATATTTTTTCTTATTATTCCTTGTTATACAGATTTTAACGAAAAACACGCCAGAAAAAGCGGCCGGATCGGTTTGCCGCGGCTCGGCGAGACGCGAATCGCTCGTACGCTACGATAAGTATGGTAATACGTTAGAATTAAAAGTCCGGTTAAGCCGGTAATAATTCAAGATCCGCGGGTGTATCAAGGCGAATAAGCATAAATGAATAATTGCGCGATAGATAATTTAATGTAGCCGCTGCACGTTGCTCTTCTGAGCCGCGCCAGGTCGATTCATTCTCCGGATGCGACTCCGGAGCTGGACGGTCGTAGGTCGGATCGTTATCGAGCTCAACGTTCTTTCATTCTCGGTACGCACATGTACACGCGTGACACATAACAATGCAAAGCATGCATACACGAATTTTATTGTAGCATGGCAAGAGCGGGAATTTATTTTAGTAATGCGAGCCTCGTCGTATTATCAGAGCACTCGGTAACACGACTAGCGTAGTATTAAAAACTTTGTATAATATATCACCAGTCTACTGGATCGTAATGATTTAAGACATTTGGAACGATAGATTTGCTGATTCTATTCTACAAGGAAAAGAATATTTTAAAATGTCACATTTAACTTTTGAAGAAAAAATAAAGCTTGCTTTAGCTAAAAATTCTGAATCAATAAAAAAAGTTTTTATGTATAATCTTATTCGAAAAATTCGACAATGATGCAACACTACAGACGTTATAAAAATATACTGCGTAGTTTTATGAAATTGTCAACTACTCGACGTAGAAAGAGCTTGATTTTATCTCTCTCTCTCTCTCTCTCTCTCTCTCTCTCTCTCTCTCTCTCTCTCTCTCTCTTTCTCAAGTAATGAGTTGAAGAGATACTGACAGAGTTAAAAAGAGAAGTACTGATATATTCAATTCTTTCTAACGAAAAAAATGCGCAGTCTGCGTCTATTGCAAAATATCTATGTGCAAAACTGTATAAATTACTTTATTTGTTAAACAATTTTTGATTACAGTTATCTTCAACATTCAAATGTATATCTTATCGCAGTCGACTTTCACTTATCTTGGCAATAGATTAATTGAGAGAGAAAGAAATCTAAATATCCATTGGCTATCGCGGAAGCCTTTTTCCCGTTGTGGGGAAAAAGACTTCCGGTATAACAACTCCGCTCGAAATGATTTTACGGGGAGGGTCGCGCGCGTGACACTGGAGCGCAATCCCCGTTTTGTAACCGAGTTTACGAAGTCGTTTATGCATATCACGCAATTTTCTTACGGTTTTGCCGGTGTTAAAATATGTATGGAATTGAGTTAAGCCGCGCCGTGCACAAACACAGTCGGCGTGTCCGCCGCGCGGAGTATACAGGCGCGGAAGCTGTTACCGGGCCATTTGCATGGCATCACCACGATTTCGTTAAAATCCCTCCATTCTCTATCTCTCTCCCTTTCCACCTTTCTCTCTCTCTCTCTCTCTCTCTCTCTCTCTCCTCTCTCTCTTCCGCAGAACGCCGCGGTAGCGTCTACGTTGAACTCGATTTACCGAGCGCAATCTAAATGCATCCATCACGTTCGTGCGGGGCGATATCACGCTTTATTCTAGCCGGCGTTGAAATTGGATATCCTGACGCCGCACCGTCGAAATCCATCGCCGACGTGCAAAATGTCAAGATATCCTCAATACTCTCGGTCGGAAAATTCGACGGGACATCGGGTGCAGAGGATATCTTCGCGATAACGCAGTTTCACTCTCCGATGCAAATTCTTTAACGAATCGAAAATATGTTTTTCTCTTTCGGGAATATGAGTTTTATTATTTAATCACAATGTTTTTCTGATATTAGTTAAAAATAAACTGCATTGTGTACACGCACAGTTAAAGACATATATATTTTATTTATTTTCCATAAGGGTAGATCTACAATTTTGCTTTAAGAGACCTTAAGTCATAAGTCGATTAAGATAAGAGAGATTAAGTAAGAATAATTTTTGTCTTTAAACTTGTTTTTACGCAGTCTTTAAGGCTTTAACCGTTATATTTAAGCGAATTGAGCAAAACTCAATTTTTACGGTCTAAAAGCATAAGTTCTGTGACTGATATATCGTCACTTACAACTTACAGCTTATGGTTTACGGCCTCTTAAAGCAAAGTTGTGAACTTAGCCTAATTTAGGGGTATTTAAGTTTCCGTTTTGCTCTTGGCTGGGGAAATTCTTTAACGAATCTGGAATACGTTTCTCTTTCAATAAGATAAATTTTATTATTTATCTTTTCTCTCTAATATTAGTTTGTTAAAAATAGATTGCAACGTCGTGTGTTGCAACCAAAGATATTTAAGTTTCCGTTAAATTATTATCTATATTTAAAATCCTGCCTGATCTCGTACTTATGACAGTTATAAGTTAGAAATAATCACGCGGATGTGCCAGTTGTTATTTTGAAATACTGAACGAGCAAAAGATAGTGATGCTTAGCAGCGCAATGAAAGTCGCGAAGTTGGAAACACGCCTTGTAACATTTCCGACGCAATATTTCCCGTTTCCGGAAGACATATGCACGACGTGTCGAAGACAACCGACGTTACCCCCTTTGCATACTCCCACCCCTTTGTGAAATAGGGGCATATAGCCAGAAGTTACGGCATCAGCGAGCCAAAGAACAGAGGGGAAATGGAGGGGATCCGATTCAAGGGAGGAGACCAAAGAGAGATAGATTGGCGCCGGCAGACTTTTGTTTCCGAAGAAACATAAAAATCGTTCCCCCGAACGGTCTCCTCTTTCCTCACCGTCCGACGAATTCCAGAGACAGTTTTATGCGTCTCATATTAATTTGCATAATCGAATATAAAATTTGAATAACGCGTTTCCGCGGCGTACGAAGTCGTGTGTCACGCCGTAGAGATCTCCCTTCACTCTCCCTTTATTTTCACCCCCCGTTGTCGATTTCTGCCTTCTCACGCGGGAATGATTGCTTGATTGCCTGATGAGGACCTTGGTATTCGTTGTTCGAGGGAATTTCGCGAAATTATCTGGCGAATAATAATATTGATTATTGTTGAAAGAGAGAATTACGAAAGATAAGAGGATGGGATGATTATCATTTTATCGTAGAAATAAGAGGGAAAATGTTAATAGCGACGCGGGTTTACATCAGTCGTCGGTGATGAAGCCTGCTGAAAAGTTTTGTTATTTTTTATCGGATACACAAATTTTTAATAGAAATATTCGACCGTAGGACACACACCGAGTGTCAGTAACCGAGTTACAGTTGGATCAATCAACTGAAGGGATGTTGGAGCAGAAATTTCTCGTATCTAACAGAATCCCTACCTTATCCACGGTTAATTATGCGACTGCCCAAAAGAGATTCATTGATAATAAGGTATACAACTAAAGAATTCAATACTAAAAGATCTAATTTACTTTCTCAAAATTTCGAAGAAAAATTAATTTAATTGAGAAAAGTTTTTTTATGTAATTTTGTATAGAACATTAAATCACAATTTATACTAAATTTTTTTTCTTTAATTCAGACTAATATTTTACTGAAGGGTTGGTGGCTTTTAATGAAATTTCAATAGATGTCGACATGTCATCTTTTTTGTTAAGAATTAGAATACTTTATTTTTGTATATTAAAACAATATTTAACAAAGAGGAAGAAATTGTTTTTTTTAGATACTTATATGTATTGCTAAAATGTTATACATTTAATATAACTTATATACAAATATTTAAAATTATTTCGCATTTTAATTTACAAAAAATTATCGATATATTTTCATCAAAATTATACATTCAAAAATTACGTCTTTCAGTTTTTGTTTGATTACGGAAAGTGTATAACTTCTGTAATGTGTTGCGATAAAATATTGTAAAAATAATTTTGCTATAAAATGTTGCAATCAATTTGCTTTGATACCGAAGCTTTCATGAATTTACAATAAACTTCACAACACGTGCAATAATATTTCCATCGCACGAAATTATGATCGTGTTTGATGAGGCTGAAAATAAACTGTACTTTCTACATGCCGATATTAAATAATTAATCCGAGAAAAAAAAAAGATTTCGAAATACTACAATATCAAATATATTAAATCAAATGTAAAAAAATCAAAATATCATCAACGAATTTGTTGGTCTTCTCTAAATTGTCAAGATAATACATTAAGTATAAAAGTATAAATCAATGATCAAACAAATTAATCAAGCAATCGGGCTAATTTGATAATTAGAAACTACATCCTTTAATTCACAATATCGGCGCTGTATCATCCAACAAGCCAAATTTGATAGCGTGACGAATATCAGATATTTTACACAGAAATCGGTCAAGAGGCACGATCGATACATACGCATAGTAATGGATAACAAGCATAGCTTATCATGCGGTTGACACAATTTTTGACTAAAGGCGTTTTCATGTAACATGTTTATTTCACAAATATTCGTCGATGTAACTATACCATCACGTAGATGAATTTCATATATATAGATACATATATAGATACATATGTATGGAATTATGCATACAATTCTATTTTAAATTGTAGCGTATTTTAAATAGCTTGTTTAAAGTGGATTTAAGTAGATAAAAGTGATAAAAATTAAAGAATTACAAAAATTTTGTGACAAATGACTGTTTATTAACTGTAAAAATGAAATAATTTTGTTTGATGATATGTAAAATGGATATGTTTAAGCATTCTTCGGACAGAGAAATATGATTTAAAGAATTTAAACGATCCATGTAGAACGCTAAAGAAAAAATGACAAATTAAAATAGATATATTTGATGTTTAATTTTTATTGGTAATATTAGACTTTTAAATTGATTAATTTATTTTAAAAATTTATTTCTATTTCACATATTCATAAAAAATTAAAAATTATAAAAATATACTGAATGATAGTAATGAAATGTCTTATACAAAGAATTATTATTTCTGTATTTTTGATCACAAGAATATCCACGCGTATGAATGAAATATTTGCGGTTCCAAATGAAAAGAGTACTCGGCCAGAGAAATTGAGAAAAGGAATCATTGAGAGAGACTGCATGTTGCTACAGAATTCTGGGACGAGGTTGGGGGTGGAATGAAGTAGAAATTGGCAAATTGCCTATCAACACGAATCACCGGACCATTCAATATCCGTGTGAGATATTGTGGCAAGAAGGTCGTCGCAGATCGAAAGGGTTAGAGACGAAGGTGGTTCAAATATACCAAGCACAACTGGTTTTCACGCGTTCAAAAAAATCGCATTGTTCAAATGATTTCCTTCCTATACGTATCTATTGATGTGTTTATATATATATATATATATATATATATATATATA
>NW_017304770.1:361271-377341 GCF_001594115.1 Trachymyrmex septentrionalis
GACAAATTTAATAATAGAAAAAATATTGTTAATATATTTATGCAAATTTTAAATATCTTTTATCTATATTTTCATGAAAATTTTTAAGAATATAGTAGATAGGATATGATATACAAAAATCTGTGCTCTGTTATGTTACTTTTGATGGCTTACTATTTACGCAATTACGTTAATTTAGTTTAATTGTATTATTTGTGTGCTTTACATATACAAACATTGCAGTTACGTTTGTATAACGCGGAATTTACACATAGAGTTCACACATGGAATTTACTTTGAAAATTGTTTCTCGCAATTTTAACATTTTCAAAATTGTGATCAGTTTACAACAATTACACTTTTGACAACTTTATTATACATATAGTATGTGTGTATAATTATCTTAATTTAGTGTAATTTCATTTATCATATAGTTGTTATAATTATACGCGATACTTAATTGCTGCAATAAAACATTTAGAAAATATTGTCAGTAAAGATTTTTTTATATCTATTTTACTGCATGTCTTCTGTATCTATCGTGATAATTAAGAGTGAATATTTGAAGCTTTGATTTGCGCTATTTTAAAATACGTATATCGATGACAATTTCACACCCTGTACTTAATCACTATTAAACTGTCGTCAAGTACAAGACTCAATATTTTTATTTAAACTGTGTTTGTACAGAACATTTTTACTATATGGAAACGCACGTGAGATATTTTTTAAAGTGCTTATCATTGTCATTTCATGTTCATTTTTGAAAAAGAAAAAAAAAAGAATTTTTTAATTTTATATGCGTAAATATTACAATTGATTGTTAAGTTAAATTTTGTCAATTTAATATCACTAACTAAAATTAAACAACAAAAAATGTGCTTTAGCTTTACTAGCCTTTATTTTGCGTTTAATTATATATATAAATTCGTTGTTTGTTCCTAACACTGTTTTCGCGTCTCGCGTAGCGCAGCTGGGCAAACGGAGGGAAGAACACGGAAGAGGCGGTTGTGCATCCGGTTTGCGTACCTTCTGTACAAAGGTGTTTCTTAGGAGCTTGCGTTGGCACGTACTTCCGGGCGTGTCGGACCTGATTACATCCCTTCAAAGTAGAACGTGCTATCTCTTCAGATAGAGCCTACCCGATGTATACATCTTTACATACGAATGCGTTTCTGTCGTTTCCTAAGTTTGATAAAAGCTCAGCGACGCTGCGTGCGATATATATGTATATTCCGACTGTTTTTCGATAAATAATGCGACGCGTTTAATAATCCAATAGTTGCACCGTATGATCGATGACGCGGAATTTTAGCTCCGTCGCAATGGCAGTTTCACGTTCCGCACTAAATGCTGATATTGATGGCATTAGCGTAACGAAGCATTTCCGGATGATCAAATATGCAGGAAGGCCATTGCAATCGCGCACGTGCACATCACCACTTACATCTTTTAAAGATCTGTGAAATATATATGTGAAAAAGTCAATTGCAAATTCTATTTTTCGTATGCGACAAGTGATGAAAGCGAACTTTCATCCGATGTTACATTGCGATCATTTTAAATGTTAGCGTTATTTTTTTACATGAAAAAAGAAATTGTCTGAAATGTTAATCGTTGGAGAAAAATAATTCTTCTCATTTTTCTTCATTTGCAAAGTGCGGGAAGTTCTAGTTGAAATGACATGTATCTTTTGGAAAAGTATTATTTTTAAATGTTCAAACGTGATGCTATTTTGAAAATCTTTTTTTATACAAAAAATTGATCAGTGTTTATGATGGCTGAATAATTTCTAACTGAAAGAAAGTACGATTTTATTTTTGTCCATAATTCCATTCCTTTTCTATCGATTATAATGTTATTCTTGTATTAAAGTATTACCTTGATTCACGCAATTTTCAAAGTAACGTCACCTTTAAATATTTAAAAATAATACTTTTCCAAAATATACGTGCAACATTTAAAACAACATTTCTCGTACCTTGTAACTTTCACGCATCGAAGAAGTAAATTTACGCAATCTAAGGTCATACGCGGTATACGCCGTAGGCTACATTTTATTGGCTTAATTGCTCCAAACGTGAAATTTGCGCTTTAATATACAAATATTACTGAGTTCCCTATCTATGTTTCTGTATTTCCGTATTTGAGTATTGAATTATCACTCGTGTATATTTACGCTGTCGCATCGAAACTCGCGCACAATCAGTGCAATTGTATTATCAGACTTGTGCAACCGAAGAATTAATCATGATCCCTGGGAAATTTACTTTTAATAACTGTTACTTTTTCTAGTTGCAGACGTAATGTTCTACCAATAATACATAATCATTTTTAATTATTGAAAATTGTATTTAATGCTGTAATGTATTTTTTATTATATATAGTTCGTTATATTACTACTGAATATGGCAATATTGTTACAACAATTTGTCATTGTAATTAAAAATTGCTCTTGTATTTTGTTTTTTTTTTGTTTTTTTGTGGAATTTTGCGACTGTCAGAGCATTGTCGAGAGATGAATAGATTATAATAGGGGATTGCAAGACCTCGCGTGCTGTCACATCGTGCCCGAATTTTTCTCGTAAACGTGCATTCGTTTAACATACGACGAAGGCCGCAATGTATGTGTACATGTTCATTTTACTGTCTCCTTTCTCGCGTGGCATCTGCTCGTTCGCCGCAAAGAGTGCAGCTAGTTTCAGCGGCGTAGAAACGTAAAAAAGGATGATTCGTCGAAAAGATAGCCTGGCGCGGACTATGTCGGGACTTATGAGCATGAGCGTACACGTGGTATCGCGATTCCCGTCCGCAACCATTTAGAGTCAACCTTGTCTTCGGCTGTTTATGGTATTGTATATTGCTTGAAAAACTGCTTCTCTCTCTCTCTCTCTCTCTCTCTTTCTCTTTCTCTTTTTCTTTCCCCTTCTCGATAATGTTTTCCTGTCTCACGATCTTTGTTACGAACTCTTATCCAATCATCGAAAATTCTTGTTTCGGATTTATTGAGAAGTAGGTTTTGAATTTCAAATTTAATAATCACAGCTATTAAAATAAAAAAACTTTTATGGAATATTTTAATTACATTAAAACAGATATTCTTATTATATACTTAATAGTAGGTTAATCTTTTTAGACCGCTATATGGATAAATTAAATAAGTAAGGAATTCTAAATCTTTCATATAAACTGCGCGTCTAAACTATCGAACTTGAAATATAATCATACATATAAATTAAAACTAAAATAATATCACAATTAAATTGATCGTTGATTTGTAAATAATGTCACTAGCATTTTAAAACAAAAGAAATTATTGCGAAAAATATCCCAGTTAGGATTTGACTTATTATCATTATTTCTATAAAGAAAATTATTTTCCACAATAAGAGTGTAAAGTTCTTTTGCAATTGGAAAGGATAATCCAAATTATGTAATATAGAACGCTTATTCATTCTGAAAAAAATGTTGAAGCTTAAAATTCCATAAGAGAGAGAGCTTCAAATCTACTACTATTTTCTAGATTTGATTTGTGCTAATAAAATTAACTTTTCTATGAGAAATTTAGTAAAACTCGTTAGTTCACGGAACTTATATTTTCATTAAATTTCACAGTCGTTGAAAATGAAAATCGATAGAGAGATCTAGTACGTACAAAGAATATGGAAAAATTATACGGCGAGATTTGATAGTTGGCAAGCATATATCTTTAAATCCGTAAAAGAAGAAGTTTTTCTCTCATGGTCGATGCCGTAGTGGCCTTGCCGGCAGGTGGCTCCGCGTCTCCGTTTCTGGTACGCATGCATACCGCGGTGCATCTTAGAAGGCCTCAGGTCGTAGGTCTTTGTCTGAGATCCTTCGAGTTCTACCTCCTACGAAATTTCCGGGAAACGGAAATGGCGATAGCCTCGACACGATAGAACGTGGTCAATCGCGAGCACGAAAATGATTCATTGAAAATGATTAGAATTTGATGCAATCATCTTTTAGCCGTTAACAAGATCCTGCGTAAAGGAACTCTTTACCTTATCAATATATTGATATGCAATATTGATGTGCAATATTCGTGCAATTTTCACAACATATAACGATTTTAGATAAAATGACAAATGTCTTGAATTAAGTGTGAATTTAGCATCTCCAGAAATTTTGTACATACAGAACAAATTTGGTAAAAAGTTCACCACGTTTTTTTTCTTCGAAAACGATTAAAGATAGAGGCCTATTATCAAAATTGTAGGGAAACGTACTTTGATGATCTGAAGTAACCTCGAGCATCCTTGATTCTTTTAATACCAATAAAAAATTTTTTATGGGAAGGAATTATTTTTATTCAGCTTTCTATCAAAGCAGCGGTATCTGTTCTACGCTATACTTTTCTTATCAAAGTTAATTAAATTGAAGTTGAATATAAAATTAAAAGGTTAAAAAGAATTTTGTGTAGAGACATCACATCTGTATAATAATTCGGCATAAGCTTATTCCCTCGTCTGTCAAACTGACTGTTCTCGTTCCATGGAGTGAAGCTTTTAAGACGCAAAACCTGTTCTCACGGTGTCGAAGCTTTTTCTATGGGCGCTACGCGATGTGACGACGAGAAGCACTTTTCACACGACCGAAGACAGTGCATTCGCTTCAGTAAGATTGATGCTCCCGAAGACAGTAAGAGCCGCCGGCAAGAGGTCGCAAGAGATTGGCAGTGGTGGTGGGCCGAATCGCAACACAGAGAATGAATCTTATACAAGGTGACACGGGAAGAAATTGTTTTAGGAAGAATGCGTTATCTGGAGTAGATGTTGCAGTAAGTAAGAAAGTAACAATAATCGTAAATCTTAATATATCTCTTAAGTTAAATATGAGATTTTCTATTAAATGAGTCAGCTGTCTTCAGTTATTTATAAGTATCTACAAAATATTAGATCAATGCGTACCTCGCCTAGATCAAAAGTAAATTTTTTAGACGCAAGAAATTAATAGTAAACAGCTCTGCTTTATTATTCTTAAATATACATTAATTAGAACGTACAACTGATTTTTCCAATAAGATATAAGGATTTGACAAGCGTGTGAGGTAGACATTAAGACTTGCAAGATTTTAGAAAAATATTAAATTATTAATTAATTTTAAATTGTACGTGAAATTCATATCAATGAATTACATTTACATTGTTGATAAAAAGTAATCTATTAGAATTTTTTAAATTCTATTTTAAAATTAACATTTTTGTTTCTCTATCGAGTTCATTTTTTTGAAAACTAATTCTGTTTTATTATTAACGCGCTCCACTTCTTTACATAACAGAGATTTGAATCTATATTTATTGAGACTTTTCTCTTTACTTTTATTCCCTAGATACGTTTTTTTTTTTTTTCAGATATTACGGTTCTCAAATCATCCTATATAAATCCATCTATCCCTGAACGTATCCGTTCGGATTTTGCACCGGTTCTTTTCGTAATAAAATAAAGCTACCGTAACTTTTTACGGTAGCGTTCTTATCGAGTTTACCGTGCCGACAATATTATCAGAGGAATAGGGGAAAGGAGTTTCTGTCCTCCTGTTTTCGATCTTCCACCCGAGAGAATTTCTATTAGTATCATCCATACGTTGCACTAATTTTTTTCGCTCGTTCCTTAGGACAAAATTTTTAGAGAAAAAATTTCAATTCGAATGTTTCACGTGAATCATTTGTGAATATGGCGGATGATAAATTGTGTGTGTTAATTAAACGATGAATGATGTGAATGAAATTGAAAATGAACAGGGAACAGATCGCGCTAACATTTAAAAGTCAATATTTTTTGCTAATATCCAAATAACATATTTTTATTAATATGCTGTATTCGTGTTAATTTTTTATAGTAGTACTAATTTAATGAGTAAATATGACTACATAGATATGGATCTCTGAGGAATATTAGAAATGTATTAACGTAATAGGATACATTGTATTAAAATTAATAGAATACATGAATTTAAATTAATAGGAAAATAATTAATGTCGATAGGAGAAACTTGGAATTATCTTCTAGCAAAATGTTAATTGTATAAAATAATAATAAGAATAGGCATCATACATTGCGTGTCACATCTTCGAAAGATTTTCTTGTGAGGGCATTCCGCTCGGAATCGCTTAACAGTGACGTTACTCTCGCGGGGCTCTCACTCTTGCTCAAACATCCCCACTAATTCGGGAATTATTTGGGCAAACATCGCTTGCGCACACTACGATCAAATGCTGTCGGCTCGTTCCCGCCGGGAACGTGAGAAATTCAAGACCTACTTGAAGCTGCCTTGCATGTGTATGTGTAGATCTAAAGCTTCCGAATCCATAGAGGTCGGAAGGTGCTGTCGCGCGGACAATCGTATTCCTTATGAATTCTACATTTTTGAACGACACGCTTCTGTCATTCTCCCCCCCCCCTCTCCCCTCTCACTCTTCTTTTCAAGCATTTACCTATTTCGTTTGAGCGCGGCTTTTCAAAGAATTTGAAATAATGTTACAAAACACGTGAATTGACTTTAGTTCGTTCTTAGTTACATAAAAGGATTCTAAAGGCTTTGGTCTATAATTAATCATGTTTCTCATAATGAGATGTTACACTGTAAAACTGCGGCGCAGGCGGAAAAATAATAATTTAAAATTTTGTTTATAGGCTTACATTGCGAAGATATACATATATACGGAGATCATGTATCGACGATTTGTATAATTTTTTAAAAATTACTATTCTATACTATAATACGCAGCAATAATGTAATTTAACCACATAGCATAGATTTAATATGCAAGATTATACTAGACGTCTCATATCTATATAATTTATAGCTTATAAATAACGTCTATTAAGCTGGACCCCCTCCACTATTGAAAATCAAGTTCGGAATAGGTCAAAAATTTACATATATTATTTATATACAATATATTATAAATAATATATGTACATACTTTATAAATTAAATCGTTTGAAGTGAAAATTGAGCCAGTCTTGAAAAAAAGTGAAAACTTTTCACTCTTGAACAACTGGCAGATTTTCACTCGGTTTTTTTGGGGAGGGGGAGGGCAGTGAGCTTCAAAGGAATGAAATGTTGCTCCTTTTTTTGAAACTTCCTTCCTTAGAGTGATTTTCACTCTAGAAGAGTGAAATCTTACTTCAAAATTATGAAATCTCATTCCTAAAGAGTGAAAATCTGTCACTCTTTTTTTTTCAATTTTCAGTCTTTTAGAGTGAGATTTTACTCCAAAAGATTTAGAGAGTTTTTATATATTGTATATTCAATCGATAATGTGACTACATTTACACGGCATTCTTAACCAAGTTTAATAACATTCGTGGTTATGAAAAATTGGCCAATTACAGCTATTCCGAAGAATTAGAATGACTGTGATTAGTCAGTTTTATAACTATGGATGATAAATCTGATTAAGAGTGCCGTGTAAACGTAATCTGTTGAAATTCAGATCATCATCAAAAGATGAGAATTATCCGCATCGCGCCGCCGTTGAACGATAAGATTCGCCGTCTAGGAAATCTTTTTAAATGCATGGCACAATGGAGGGATACGTATTTACAAAGAATAATGCATATAAAGTAAGCCAGAGGATAGGAGGTAGAGTAATGCAGTGCCGCAGCTGTAATGGGAAAAGCGCAGAAGATAGAAAAAAAGGATATTGCGCACGTATATATGTGTATACAATATGCATACATATACGTCGGTCTTCATTTTTCAGTTGAATTTCACCAAAACGAGACCTGACATAACGAATCTAAGGAGAGATCTAGAACAATCTCTTCGTTATTTAACCAAAGGAAATTTTTATATACGAGCTCACACATTACATATGTAAATAAATCGGCGGCGATATTTTCGCAGATTAAAATATTAACGACGACCGCACTAAATTAATACTATGAGTAGTATTATGTGCGACTGTTCTGCATTACTGGCTGTAATATCTGTAATTATGTATTAAACATTTTTGCCTATTTTTTTACGTTAGGTGAGAAATTTACGTAAATTCTTTTGGAAGCTCTTCAATTGATTTTCGATATTGGGGAAAATCGACACGAATTTCAACACGACTGTGTGGTTCATGATAAAATGAAAAAAAAAACGACTGAGCATCGAATCGCGAAAGAGTCTACTGGTGCACATTGCTCGTACTTTAGTTTAGAGGAGAAGGAAAGTTGGCGTTCATTCATCGATTTATTATTCAAACTCCAATCAGACGGTGGAGTATGAGAGAATTGCGTTTTCGTACTTCGCTAACAGGAACGCTTACGACTCCGAAAGAACAAATTTCATCTAACGTTTTCCTTGCATTTCGCGACTTCACGAACACTTGTTTACTGTGCACCGAGGTGCAACGAGGTTACGTGGTCGAGGTTGTGTGTCACTTCTCAAAATCCTTCATATATATACACATTTATGATTCTTTTTTTATCAAAATTATATATCATGACAAAAAAACATTTTCGATAAATTAGATCTTACATTTCGCATTGAAAGTAGTTTAACATTTTTTAAGTGAGAGAAATGAAATTCGAAACGGAGCGTCTGAAATTTTCCTACAGAAGGGAACATGATAACATCTTGCGTCGTAAGAATAATTTATAATATGATAATTCAAGTCTTAATCTAGCAAGCTAGGTTGTCCGCTTGTTCACTACGGTTCACGTTATCACTGAAGATACGTACTTTCTTCTTTTTACATAAATATTTATAATGAATTTATTTGAAAATTATGTGAAGGGATACGTAAGTTACATTTTAATATATCTATTCGTTAAAAAAAAAAAAAGGAATAAAATCTGCATTCATTTAAATGTGCTTTACTCTTGAAACTTCTCCCGTATATGCGTGATTATATAGCCCGGTGTTTTTTAACCTTTTTCAATTCGCGGCACATTAAAATAACCGAATTTATCGAGGTACATCATTAGGTGCACATGCTTCAGTCTAGATCTTTTATCAAATATGACATAATAATTCAGAAATGAACAGACGCTTTTAAAACTTTTATTTTATATTTCATTATTTTACGATACAATCATATCTAATATCGCTTTGATTAAAATAAGAATAAACACAATATGTAACGTAGTTTTCACAATTTTTAAAATATTATTTACTTTGTGTTTTACTCGCTTTTGTGCTTTTTCTAAATTGTTCGCGGCACACTTGGAAACCCTTGGCGGTATAGAATACACACCAGTGTGTATTCTATAAAATCCTATTTATTACATACAATGGCGGCTCTAACACGGCATATTTTTTTGTTTTTGTAAATAAAAATTTATATAAATAATGAAAAACTAGTATTTACTAGAACTCTACATATATTAGAGTTTTTCAATGAATGTGCGGCGACACACCGGTACAAAAACTACAACTATGCTATGATAAAGCCATTAGATGCGATGGATAGGTTCTTATAGAACACACACGTGCACTCTAGCCAACCGAGGGTCCACACGAGATCTCCGCGAAACCATTAGACCCCCCGAGAACGCGATTTAAAAGAGCCTTACGGCGGTGGGCCAAAATCCACGCCGGCGGTCGATGGCCGCGCACGGGCCCGTTCGGACGGACATATATAATAACGTAAACTAGGTGGCAGGCAGGATCTGTCCAGAGTAAACAACGCGGTGGCCCAGGACTAATCGTCGTTCGACCGGGGTTATGGTTCCCACATTGAACACCGTGGCATTATAGGACCCATCGTGCTCTCACGCCTTCATTTTCCTCGCTCTCTCTCTCTTCGTCCTTTTCTACCTGATTCGTCGGCACCTGATTGCTTCTTCCTCGAGTCCACACGCTGCTCGTTCTAGCCGCGTTACGCTTAGACCAGTTTGCTGTACGACCGGCTACCAATAACTGCGTACGTGAGGACCGAGTTTAATGTTGTCAATACACATAGCGATCGTGCGGAAGGTCGAATAGCTTTCTCCATCCCAGTACGACCCAAGTTCGGAAAGTTCCGATCATTCTGGGGTTGGGAGGGGGATGGGGGAGGGAGGCGCGCGGGTGGTGCGACGGCGACATTTGCTGCCGCAATTAATTCTTGGGTCACGTTCTCGATATCGCTTACGCTCCCGATATTGCATACGGCGGCTTATTTAATCGCGCGCAAGCCTTTGGGATGCAGGGTTTCCGTCTGTATATGCGATCAGCGCATGTCGTTATGAGTTATCTTTCTGCACGAGAACAACGAGGTTAGAGTATCGAATTAATTCCCGTTCGAATCCTTGTTATTTTAACGATCAAAGGTACTAGGTGACATTTTTTAATTTCCATCAGTCGTGCAAATGCATCCAAAAATTAGAATACAAACTGTAGGCGCGCGCGCGCGCGAGAGAGAGAGAGAGAGAGAGAGAAGAGTGTATCATTAAATGGTTTTTACGTTCTTCGATAATTAAAAACAGCGAGGATAGATTACCTCTGACGGAAAGATAGCACGCAGTCTTTTACATATAAAATCACTCGAGAGATGGTATTCAGTATGCAATTGCAAATGAGGATTCATAAATATCGTAACCACATTTTTCTATTTGCTTTCTCCCGCGTATCCTTATGAAAATATTTTTCTCCCTGCTCCCTGCATTTCTTCGTTCATCAGGAAACGCCGAGTATGGTGTCGTTCGCAATCGAAGCGAGCGAAAGTCGTGAAACACGTTTTCTCTATAGCGATTTTTTTCACACTATCGCCATCAGAGCGCCGATTCATTCATATATTTTCTCCGTTTCTCTTTTAACAGCTAACTTCAATATTCATGAGAATATAAATAAAAATAAAAATATAAATATCGATATATATGAATATAAGCTCGTCGATGCGTAAATATTCATGGGACCGAATATTACATCCGAATAGAGAGCTCGCGTAAGGCGGAATAAAGGGGCTGAAGGGAAGGAGCAGAGGGAGCTCCAGGTTGAAACTACAGTAGACAGCCTCAAAGGGGCGCCCTTCAATTCGCCACCGTTATCGACAACGTAGTCACAGCCCTATAAACGGCGCCGTGAGCTACCTCGCCAGTAGCTACGTAGCCTGCATCATGCAGCTGCATATGCGTCTACGTAGCTACCAATGAAACCGGGAACTCTACACGGCAACCAAAATTGTTCGCTAATGTCATAATTATATATATTGCGGCGGTTATGCCTGAAGACGAGGAGTACCACGATGCCACCATTGTGCGACCCCTTTGAAGGGCCCGGTTAATTTATTCGTAAGTAGCGTAGCGCGCGCGTTAAGGCCGTATAGGATGTATAACGGAATCGAGGCTTGCTTGCTAATGGCAATATTGCCGGGTGTGCCGAAAGCTACATGCTTGTAGAGGGTAACTCATAAATATACACGTCGACGTAGGCAGCTCTGCTTTACAATCTGGATTCACCTGAAGTATTGACCTGCATTTATGAATGATTCTGTAGCATGTGCACAGTTAGTGTTTCAGCGAACAGCTAGTGTTTCAATCGTTCAGCCCTTCAATTTGCACCTGAGCGCCTGCCGTACCCTTTGTATCTGTCTTTCGTTGGCTAACTTCGACCCTTGAGACTACTCAGGCCAAGACGTCCTGTGACAGCTCGTAAATGAGGTCAAGTAACTTAGTGACGAGGGCAAAGGGTAGCTTGAAACCCTCTAACTCATTATAAGAAAAAAGTTAAACTTATTGGGAAAGTTGTAGCGTTAGATACTTTAGATATATTAATAGCTTTTATCTAAGTAATTGAAATAATACTGCATAACCTATGCATACAATGTTCTTCTTGAAATTAAATTCTTCTTTAGAAATGAATTTTGTAACGCTAAAAGAGATTTTAGTGTTGCAAAATGCTTACTCCGTAGGCATTATTGGCAAATGAATGATAATTATAACTTTTAATATAAAAAAATTTATATTAAAAGAGAAAAAAGTAAGTTAGTTAGGATATTTACAATATTTTTAGAAAAGAAAAATAAAACCCAATTGCTGTAATATTTTCTTACAAAAATGTTGAGTTTTAAAATTACAACTCAGAAATTCCGTGGAAGTTCCACTTGATAAAACTACGTGTAAATAGTACACGTTTTTATTTCGCCTCGGATTCATTACATTTGTTGTTTATATTGTAGGTCCACTTTCCTTCGTAATGCACGTAAATTTCGCGATTATTATGCGCTCTGCTATTACTGCACGTGCACGCATGTGCACGCACGCGTATGTGTAGGTAAGTGCTTGAATAACGTTGCCATATGCATTATGCAGGTCCGAGTCAGTCACCTCAATCGATGAGACCGCGAGATTTCCAACGGTAAGATTTATGCGCTCTCGGCTTGCGCATGAGGAAAAGGTTTTCATGATTTTCACGCGCACGCAATAGTTTAATTGGCCCTCGCACGATCTAACACGCTTATCCGAGTCCTTTAATTGTGCATTCGTTACTCGATTACTCGACAGTAATAAGAACGTGTCGAAAGTTTTGCACGGCAAGTGCAATAATTTTTACAGAAAAGAAATCAAATGACGTCAATACTTTTTGGTTTTTTTAGGAAATTTCCAGCGAATGAAACTTTTTAAAAGAAAAAATAAAATTATGATATGAGATAAAATTGTGACAAAAGATCTTCGGATTTTATAATTTTTTTTTTATTTTCTCTATACTTTCTTCTACAGTGAAAAATGAATGAAAAGTGAAAAGTAAGGCAATCTTTGGAAAAAAAATTTACTCTGAAAAAAGAGCGGAAAATTTTCTCTTTAGGAGTGAAATTCACTCCAAAGAAATGAAATCTCATTCTTTTTTTTTTGGATTTCCTTTTGGGACTTCTTATATAAGATGAAAATATTTTTACTCTTTTTCGAAGACTTACTCAGTTTTTGATCTTTTGGAGTGAGATTTCACTCTAAGAGATTTCGAGATATGCTTGAAAAATCGCAAAAATAACTTTCATATAATAATTACAGAAAATTCTATTAATCTGGACACACGGTAGTGTCTCGACGCTCAGACAAACGCAATGTCATGGCGAGAGATCGGCCGTGCTCCCTTACGCGAGCAGTTCATTTTACAGGTGTACGCTGAACTGGTATAAACTGATATTCATAGTCTTCTCAACAACGTCGCTTTTGTCGGTATTCATAGTTCTTATATTTGAGAGTGTCTTAAATACAGTCTTAAAATATCATAAACCAATCACAGAGTTGTATTAGCATCTTAAGACATTACTTAAGAGAGAGAGAGAGAGAGAGAGGATCCTAAAATCATCTATTTTGCCGATCAAACGTAATAATTTTCATAAAGGATTTTCGTATAAATTACTTTTACAGATTTAGAAATCCTTGGAAAAAGAATTAAAATGTATCTATTGGGTAGAATTTATATATTAAGAATAAAATAAATTTTTGAAATTGAAATCTTTACTATTTCTTATTATTAGTCCAATATCTAAGCTGTCAAGTTGTGACAATATTTGTTTAATATAAAAGCTGCGCAATTATGTAGCTACTTACAAAATTGGAAAAAATTCCCAGACTGTTAAATTACTTGAAAAAACGACGTTGAGAATGAGATCATTTTATTAGTTTTTAGAATTATAATAGATAATTTGATACGAAAATTCTTTACAAAAATTTATACGCGCGCGTGTGTGTGTATATGCAATATTGATGTGGATGTGTTGATGTAAATCGTACATATATAAAATTGTATTTTATCAATAAAACAGCCATGCCGAAGTTCGATCTCTTCACTTTAGGATCCCCTTAAGACTCTTGAAATAAGAACGATCTATGAATATGAGCAGCCATAGACTTTAAAGCCAGTAAAATTTTTGGGAAAATGTAAGAGGTATTATTATATAAATGTAAAACGATTATAATTAAAAATTAAAACTGTTTATATTTATTTAGAAGCAACTTGCAAAAATTTAGATCTTTTTCTCCTTAAATAAAAGTTTGTTGCTATAGGAGGATGAATGATAAATCATGAGAAGGAATGATTTTCACGAAACGTGCGGGTTCGTAACTTCACAGAGGCAGCAGTACGTCTTCTTAGAGCGGTGGAATCGGTTAATTACATTTTCTGCGAGGCCACGTCTAGACGGAATGTAATTTCGATTCGCCGGTTCCGGCAACCACAACGATCAGCCACCTTAAAACAATGGTTGATTTTCGGGCGGAGCGGAACACCGAAACGCGGAAACCAGCAAGCGTATCTCTCTCGCGCCATTTCAGAC
Source organism: Trachymyrmex septentrionalis (assembly GCF_001594115.1). Lineage (NCBI taxonomy): Eukaryota > Metazoa > Arthropoda > Insecta > Hymenoptera > Formicidae > Trachymyrmex > Trachymyrmex septentrionalis. The sequence goes on from NW_017304770.1 coordinate 375,470, forward strand.
GCGTTCAGCAAATTGCGTTAAATACAAAAGAGACAGTAATAGCGGCAGTAATTTTCCGAGAGGCATTAGCACACTTACCGTTAATTGACGCTGAAATTTTGCCCATCTTGCGAACTCGAGTACTTTTCAAAGTCAGAATTTTAAGATTATTTTCTTTTTAAAATGATCACCTGGACTTTCAGAATGCTGGAATTAGCGCCCTGAAGGTAAAGTACTACTTATAAGAGAGCCTCTAAAGCAATTCTCTGTATTAATTGTCGGAAAATTAAATAAAATCAAACGTTAAAGACATTCTTTTTCGTATTAGTCTTTTAATTAATTCAGTTACAGAATTTATATTAGATATTCTATTCAAAGGTATTTTTTATATATGGCCTTTGGCCATAAGAACAATTTTATTACAATTACATTCTAATTGTAACTCTGTAATTGAATTATAATCGTATTTTACATTTATATGATAATACATCTTGCATTTTATATTTATATAAGTAATTACAATAAATTATAAGAAAATTGTATTATATAATAATTATATTTACATAATATTCGTACTTCTTTTACAAAAATTCATAATTTGCACATTAGTTATTTTGCTGTTTCTAATTATCTAAATAGTAAAGTGACGTTTTAATGCCATTAAGTGTTAAAAATTATTTGATGTTATCTTGCTATTTGTAAGTAAATTGCTATTATTTTCCAAACGGGGGTAGGAAATAATTTTCTTTAGAATCAGTCACGTTCGAAATGAATTCGAAACGCATGTGCATGTAACACATGTTTGTTCGTCATAAACTCTTTCCTTTACCTCGCTTTTCACGATGACATTCGCCGGTATCAAGTGCCAAAAATGCGTCCTCCGGGTCGCGTCAAAGAAATCGACGATAGCGTTGCCTACACGGTGTGTGGGCACACAACGGCGCGGCAGACCTCCAGATCGTGTGGTCCAGGGCCCTAAAAGAAAGGGAGAACGAGGGGGCGGCCTCACACGGGGCTCCAGCCGTGCCGGCGTGAGTCTCGACGCGAGGAGGTCTCAATCTCACAGGATACGCCGCGAGGTCCGATATGTACACACACATACAGGGTGGTCCAGTCGACTTTACCACCTGAAATAACCACCTCGTGCATTTCATTCGAAAAGGTGACTGGATAAGTTTCAATAGAGTCGTGGCTGATGATGAGAGAATCGCGCGATTTTTATTCCATTTCCGCCGAAAAATTGGATTAAGAGTAATAATCTTTTAAACGATAATACGAGGGTAATTTTGAAACAATCGCAAAGGATTTAGACGTATCGCGTGTATTTTTATCCCGTTTATCAGAAAATCGAATTGTAGAAACGATAATTTTCAAACTATAAATGGCTATAACGTCGAGACAATTATAGAAAAGCCCTATAGATTCACATATTCTATATGGATGTATATGTACGTAGATATACGATGTCGGAAAGAGAAAAGAGGAAAAGAGAGAGGGAACCTAAATCGTACCGGATGATTTTACCACCATGATTAATCGGCACCGCCTACTTATCGTGTTAGATTTAGACGGCGGGACTGCAGGGGCGACCGGGCCTTGTATTTCGACAGCACAAAGGGACCCCGCGCGTTTGATTCATTGGGCAGCGAAGGATGCTCGACGTATCGACTTTGAGCAGAGTTTTCTCAGACCTAGACCTTTCGCCTTATCCTTTTATCCTAAAATTGCCTTAATATTACGAATGTTTAGAAAACATCTGTTTATAAATTTGAAAAATTTTAAATCGAGAAATCGCAAAATTTGTGAGAAGAAACTTTTAATGACATAGAAACGTAAACAGATTGATTAACAATATTACAGAATTTATTAAAAAAAAAAAATATATATATATAT
>NW_017304770.1:377441-381643 GCF_001594115.1 Trachymyrmex septentrionalis
TGTAATATTAATATTAATATTAATTATTATCAAATCGTGATGAGTTAATAGATTTGTTTTATAAGTCATTATTTTTATCGCTTTTTAAAATTATTTCTTTAATATTTTGTTATTATTTCTTTTTTATACTGTGGTTATACACGTTCGCATTTTCTTTCAACTTTCAAAGTAACTGTAGAACTCCAGTTTGTAAATGCCAACAAAACCTATTACAGTTCAGAAGACCAAGAATTCTGGAAGTTTCGAATTTTCTCTGTGTAACAAATCTGATGTTGCAACAGACTCGTCGAGAATCTTTCATGATTTTTCACACACGAAGACTCTACGCGAAGCATATCATACGTACATTTCTGCTTTGCGAACGTAAAAAGAGCGACATGTTCTCTTTTCCGAATCGGAAGATCTGAAATAGAAGAAGCGGTGCAGGATCGTTTACGCGAGAATCGAGAATACGTCGGGAAGTAAAAATGCTGGTAAAATATCGAAGACGCACGCGTCGTCGTCGAAGCCAAAATCCGAATCATTAATCACCGTGTTCTCTGCTCGATATACCGATTCTCTCATCCTTCTACCCTTCTATTCTCTCTCTCTCTCTCTCTCTCGCTCTCTCAATATTTTTCTTTTCCCTCTGTTTCTTCGCTCTCTTTATTCGACCAACGTGGCTCGCAGGGAAGCGTCTTACAGCCGATAGCTCGGTGAATGATGTAGTCGTCGGATCGTGCCCAGCATTCGTCCTTTTGCCTTCCGCTCCGCGAGAAATCCTGCGAAAGGAACTTCTGTCGAGATTTGCCGCCCGTCTAGTGATCCTAGCTTCTTCTCCAACGAGTTTTCACCCCTTCTCGGTGCACGTCGCAAAGAGGAAACTCATTACAAAAACTTGCCGAGTTACTCGTTTCAGGATCGTGACATGTTGCCGAAAATTTAGTAGCTTAGCAATATTGCACGGAGTTGCCGATCTAGCATGACATACAAATTAGAAGAGCACATGCAGATGTGCTCTTCTAATTTGTATGTCGTGAATTGTTTTTACATTAATTATTTGTTATAATTAAAGCTCATATAATCGTTATACAAATTTTATATAAAAAATGTAATACTCAATTGAGATACTCGGAATAAAGTTTTCTTCGTCTTATTCGTCAACGTATAGTGTACTTGACTATAATTATGAAAAGTACTCTTAATATATATACTGCTATTAAAATTAGGGATGCACCGGATATCTGGATAGCATCCGGTATTCAGCTATTATCCAGCTTTTTTACTATCCGACCGGAGAGCCGGATATCACTATTATCCGAAAAAATATTCGGTTGAAATTTGATATCATAAAATTGTTGATTCTTTCTTATACAAATGTTCTTCAAATAAGTATGCATATTCATGATGCAGTAATATCTTATACATTGTTGCAAAATTACAATCTGTTTCCTATAGGTTTTTTTTTAGAAGACACTTTTTCGGAATCCAATCGGATATCCGGAAAATGTCGGATGTTACATTCTATCCGGTAATGAAAATATTAAATAATTATGAAATACTTTACAATATTATATATAAAATGAAATATAGTTATTTTTAATCTCATATTATAAAATTATCAAATTTCATTTCAATAACTAAAACTATATATATATATATATATATATAAAAGTATTATATATAAGTAACGATGGACTATAAAATAATTAGGATAAAATCTTCAACTTATTTATCATATAAATACAAATATATTTAATTATTAATCTTTTATAATACGTAATTTATTAATATGATATAATATTCATCGATACAATGTGCATCAGCAGTTAATTCATAGGCTCTTTCTTCTTCTCTTCTTTATGAATTATAATCTTCCTATTGTAATCTTACAGTAATCTTTGTAATGAATCTCACTTAAAAAAAAAAATGAAAATCTCTCACTCTTACTTAAGAGTGTAAATTTTTCAATAATGACAGTATTTTAACTTGATCTTTTGGAATGAGATTTTACTCCGAGAAATTTAGAGAATGTTCTAATACCTACTATAATAGCCAATTTTCACCGTGACAAACAAATTACTTAATTCTTTCCTTTAATTTGCGTGGCTAATATTAAACTATATTTAAAAATATATAATTACAAAATTATATACGAGTATATATTTATTATTTGAGGAATAAAGTTTATCCTTGTTTTGATCGAAAAATTATTTGTGTAAATTAATTTATTGTTATTACTTCTAGATTAAGAATAATAAAGCATAACTGAATAATTCCCATAATTACTTTTTCAATCAAACTAAAGATAAACCTTATTCCTCCAATAAACATTAAATTTAATAACGCTGAGATGTCATATCGAGTTTGGGAAAGATTAATTTCCAATAAGCTTGTATTAATTTATTTAATCAATACGCGATATGAATATCATACACGAATATATATATAAACGTATCCAACATTATATTTTTTAAATTACAAAATCGTCATGATAGAGGACCGTATAAAAATCTTTGACCATCTAAAAATGTTTGGTTCCAGTGTTATAAAATCATTTATTTTTGAATTTCAAATTAAGTAAATTTTCACGTAAATAATTATTTAAATCTTAAAATTTAATTTAAATTTTGGAGAAGAGATACTCGTACAATAGTAGATTTTCTGCGGAGTTTGAAAATACTCAGAGTACCTGAACTTGCCTGATAAATGAGATGAGAAGGATTAATCCTTTTCCCGACCATAACAAGTCATGTTCGTGTCAACTAACAGCGATTGCATCTTACCTTCTCGGTCATAATGGCAATGTTATATTTAGAATATGCAAAATTGTATGGATGTAATACATATATATTATGTTTATATATAGATGCAGTAAATTTTTATACGCTTTTTAAACGTCGCGTGGCGAAACTTTTGATCAGGTGATAAATGATTTTTTAATGCTTCACAGAGAGATTATTCTGGGTGTTATGCCTCGTATATTAATTACGATCTTTATTAATCTCGATCCATTATACTTTATTAAAAATTTTCTCACGATTACAGCTGCGATTGTGCGACATTGACCGATTTTTAACACGCCCCATGAAGATTATTGTAGTGTTATTTTGACATATTAATTATTACTAACCTCTTTATTAATTTCAATCGAATACCCTTTGCACTCTCTTGCAATAAATTATGATTAAGCCAATGACTATATGTTCCAATTTCTTGTATTAATTATTAAAATAAAAAACATTTTGTATTTAATTAAAAAAACATTTTGTAAATTAAAAATTTAAGAATCTGTTCTAGTTAGAGAATCTTCTGCCTTCCATTTCTCAGGCAATTTTTCACACGAATACGTATGTTCTTCCTGTGTCTCGCGGATGTTATTTCGACGTTCGCTTGTCGCTCATGTCGACGTCTTCATTGATCGACGAATCACTCGCAATTGGAATGTCCGCGGGCGTCCCGACGCGCGACGCGTCGATGGTATCGAAGTGTCCGCCGCGAGACATTTAAAATAATAAAGTCGACGCTCGTAACGGCCCGTGCGGGCTTTTTATCCGCGTGAGAGAATTACGGATGCGGTAATATCGCAATCGTGTATAAGGCTTTTAATTGCCTTTGGGGTGCTTTAATACCGCGGGATATAAAACTCCATCTCTCTTCTTCCGTGCCACCCGTTAAGAACCCCTCCGTCCGATTGCAAGAGCGCTCGCGTGACTCCCGCCCCGCCGTCTTGCGCGTCCGGAATTACTTTATTCCAGTGGGCGTTCGTTCATGTTCCTTAAAAAAGCATCTCCGTGCCGAAATTAACGGTCTCTCCGTTCCATTTACCGCTGTTCATGTTCCGGACAGAAAGAAAAAATGAGAAAGATGCAAGCAATGTAATCCAATGTATCCGCAATGATCTGCGCACATTAAATACGAAATACTATACTTCATTTTAATAAAGTAAAACAAAATAATTATAATAAACATCTTTTATTTTTTACAATTATTATCTTCGGGAAAGTGTAAGCATAAGATTGTTTCTAAAGATCTGGCAGCAACACAAATATTTTGTTTGTGTAATAAAAAATTAATTGCTTCTACGAAATATATAATCTACTTGATTTTTTATAAAAAAAACTTTTTTTTTATTATATATTATATATTAATAAAACTTTCTTTTTCTTTACACACACACACACACACACACACACACACACAGAATTAATTTTTCGATCATT
>NW_017304770.1:382314-384156 GCF_001594115.1 Trachymyrmex septentrionalis
TATATATATATATATATCTTAAACATGAAATATAAAATACACAATCGAATAAAAATGATAAATTATCACATTTATATGTAATATAAATTATTTTGTTATTATGCTTTTATATGTATGTTTTTCGAATATATAATTTGGTAAAAAGTTAGTACATATTTTATAAGATTTAAGTCACTGATGTACAACAAAGTTTTTTATTTTATTATTTATTCAAATATAAAACGTGCATTACGACGTGCATAACTAATGTACATATGATCCTTTTTTGACATTTAAACTTTTGTTATTCTCAATTTACCATGTCGTGATAATATGATGTAGTTAAAATTAAAACTCAATTTTCTTCGACGATAAAAAAAAATTTCTATCGTTTGTATAACGTTTTCAGTACAGAATTAACAGTGCCAGTCTGAGACAACTTCTATTGCACCAAAGTCTATGCCGAAATGAAATAAGGGAACTTACTGTCGTGAAAGTTCTCGAAGTCTTCGAGGCAAATATTATAAATTTAAACAATAACATTTAATTATTTCAACATAATTTTACAATACAATTTTATAACGTATAACATGTAATTACATAAAATGTATACATCTTATATGTGCAAAGATTAACAACAACGTTTCTTTGCGCGTAAATAATTCAATTTTCTTTTGATCAATTCAAGAGTATCATAAGATATCGCATGCAGTTGCATTTTTAAGCGACATCAAAGCCTAGAATCGGCAGAATAGGTACATCGCATCGTATTGTTGATACTGCGATGACATCGAGCGCGCGTTGCATCGGAGGAACATTTTCCCCGATGCATAGGAAAAGCAACGATTAAATCAGAGTTATTCGGTAAATTTCCTGCTAATAAAAATTTTTTGCATTCGCGCAAAAGTTTAAATTTTATAATGAATTAAAAGTGAAATATAATAAATTTTTTGTTACGAAATTTTTTGCCACATTTTATATAGAAATGTATAAAATTGTAGGGAATTACAATATAATACAATAGCATTTGTGTCTTTTTAGAAAAAAAAGTTTTTTTTAGAAAAATCTTTTTAGAAAAGAATAAGAATTAAAACATAAAATTGTACAAATATTATACAAATATATTTAAAGTATTAAATTATAGAAATGATTATTTCTGGTTTATATTGAATATTATTAGGAATGAGAAAAATATCAAGAATATAGGACAAATTAGAGTCAAATTCGAATATGTATAATAAACGTTTAAAGTTTTAACATTCTGATAAATTGATATTGATTGAAATATAAATTTAATTTAAAAATTTAACGTTACATACTGTATTACATAATATAACAGAAATGAAAAGTAACATCTTAATTTTTATGCCATTTGTAAATAAAGACAATTTGAATAAAACATGATGAGATCGCCTTAAAACAATTATAAAAATGAACGAAAGCTATTTTTATCCCCTCTGAAAGTCAGTAAATAATCATAAAAAGTAATAAAAGGTATGTGAAATACTTTTATTCAATGCTTTTTCATTTACGTGCCTTTTATCACATTTTACGATTATTTATTGATTTGAGGGGGATAAGAATAGCTTTCGTCCATTTTTACAAATGTTTTTTGAACATGAAAAGCTATCTCATCATTTTGTTTTATCCAAATTGTCTTTACTTTCAAATAAAGTAAAACACGTAACAAATTTTTAACGTGTTTATTTCTCGTTTTTGACATCATGATTCAATGGCTGTGGTGAAGTGGATTACTCAGGAGCAATAAATTCAATTTTTTTACTATATTATTGTATATATTATAGATAGTGATAATTTGTATCATTAAATAATCATATTTTTTCTTATTAAATTTTTTAAAAT
>NW_017304770.1:388133-392965 GCF_001594115.1 Trachymyrmex septentrionalis
AGAAAAAAGTTTTTTTTAGAAAAATCTTTTTAGAAAAGAATAAGAATTAAAACATAAAATTGTACAAATATTATACAAATATATTTAAAGTATTAAATTATAGAAATGATTATTTCTGGTTTATATTGAATATTATTAGGAATGAGAAAAATATCAAGAATATAGGACAAATTAGAGTCAAATTCGAATATGTATAATAAACGTTTAAAGTTTTAACATTCTGATAAATTGATATTGATTGAAATATAAATTTAATTTAAAAATTTAACGTTACATACTGTATTACATAATATAACAGAAATGAAAAGTAACATCTTAATTTTTATGCCATTTGTAAATAAAGACAATTTGAATAAAACATGATGAGATCGCCTTAAAACAATTATAAAAATGAACGAAAGCTATTTTTATCCCCTCTGAAAGTCAGTAAATAATCATAAAAAGTAATAAAAGGTATGTGAAATACTTTTATTCAATGCTTTTTCATTTACGAGCCTTTTATCACATTTTACGATTATTTATTGATTTGAGGGGGATAAGAATAGCTTTCGTCCATTTTTACAAATGTTTTTTGAACATGAAAAGCTATCTCATCATTTTGTTTTATCCAAATTGTCTTTACTTTCAAATAAAGTAAAACACGTAACAAATTTTTAACGTGTTTATTTCTCGTTTTTGACATCATGATTCAATGGCTGTGGTGAAGTGGATTACTCAGGAGCAATAAATTCAATTTTTTTTACTATACTATTGTATATATTATAGATAGTGATAATTTGTATCATTAAATAATCATATTTTTTCTTATTAAATTTTTTAAAATTTATAATATATATATATATTTAAATTTAATTTATTTTTTCTTCTCTGAGGAACACGTCATACATTTGAATTTTCAGAGAGAAATGATTTTGTTATAGGAACAAATCAAGGGAAAGCAAATGTGATCTGTTAAAAAAAAAAAAAAATCGATTTGTTACGATTGCAAATTAATTCGTCAATGTAACAAATAATTAATAGTCGTATAGCAAATATCATTAGCAAATAAGAGGCTTATATATATACAAAAATCATAGACGGTTGCAGGATCTCAAATCGTAAGAAATTGACCAATTCTAGTCAAGTATTCTCCCTATTTGACTGTGCTTGATCGATTTCCTACGACTTAAGACTCCATAATTATCTACGAATTCTATGTAAACGAGCCTAAAGTCTATCTAAAAGATAGGTTAGATTCTATATAGTTTGTTTCTGTTACTAATAATTGATTGATATAGCAGACTAGCAGCAATCACAACAAAATTTGTTGTCACATATTTACCAATCACCGTTTAAAAGTACTGGTCTCGCTTGCTAAATTAACAAAATCCTTTCTCTCAGTATTTCTTATTCATTCTTCTACGAGTGGTAAATAACTTCTTTTCTTTAACTGATTTTGTGATGGCGCCAGACTTCTTTACGACGTTCGTCTTGCCTATGCGAAGATTCATCTCTCGATGGAGACGATTTCGCTCTTTGTGGGCGACGCTTACGTTGGCTGACTCGTACCCTGTAATATTCGGTAGTTCGTCGCGACGGGGAACGACATATATAAAAGTGTTCTCGATGTGAAAGCATAAGCCGACCCCTCGCGACAGTAAGTTATCCTTATCTCGTTTTGACGTAGACTTCGATGCGATAGAAGTCGTTCCAGACTGGCGCCGTCAGTTCTGCACCGGAAACATACAAACGATAGAAACTTGTCTCTATCGTCGAAGAGAATTGAGTTTTGATTTTTACTACGTCATATTCTCGTGTCATAATAGACTGAGAATTACAGTATAAAATTTGTCTATCGATGAAATCCACATAATCGTTCCTTTTTACTTTAAAAGTGACAACTTAAAAAATTGAATTTTTTAAAAAAAGAGAAAATTATTTTTTAACTTGTAACAGAAAATTATTCTGACTAATCAATTAATATTGATAGAAAGAGCATATATTCTTAAAAATATGATTAAATATTAATTTTGTTATTTTTGACATTTTTACCATTTTTACCATTTTTGAATTATGACGATTTTGATATCTTACAAAATTTTGATAAATCCAGTATGATTCACCAAAAATTACATAACTCAAAATATCACTAACAATTTATATTTATCTTGATCAGCTGCAATGACTACATTAAAAATAAAACCAATTTCTTCTTTAAACTTTTATCACCAAAATTGTTTTAGCTCTAAATGTTTCTCTGTAAAAGATTCTCCTTTTTATTTACAAAAACAACATAATTCAATATGTGTTACTCTTGTAAAAGGTATTATTATCTCTTTGAAAATTTTAAGTACAGTATACAGCACAAGTGCTATTTGGCGAAAGGACTGTGAAGTTAAGTTTGAAGTTAGTTTACTTTTGATGATTGATACAACAATCTTTAACTAACTCATTCACGATAACTTGAAAATCACGTTTTTTTTACTTGTATCACTTTTGAAGTAAGAAAACGATATCTTTGTACTGAGAAAATTATTCTAATTTAATTAGTAGACAGACATCTGTGGTCTTCATATTATCATAATGAGAAGAATATTCTGGAAAGCTATAAATAGCCGTATTACGAACAAAAGAATCAGCTGTTTGGAACACAGACACTCAATACATACGCAGACACGCGACATATACAGAGATATCGCTTGTACATTCGACGGTGAAGTAAGTCAACAGGCATAGACCTTTTAAATACCCTCATTCCTTTCGATGTGGTACTTACGAGAATTATTTCTTTACATTGTCCGCGTAGTTAAAACGAAACAAAAATAACTTTGTTTGCGATTTAAACAATTTGATCATCTCCGTCACATAAATTATTCTTCGCGAATTTAAACAGAAGTATTTTCAAATTGTGAAACATAACCATAAGTAACGGCAAATAACAAAGATTTGCGGTAATAGTACTATTGTTAGAGTGTGAAGATGATTGCAGAAAAGAGGAGCGACCGACATCAAGAGTGTGAGGCCGAAAGATTCGACCGACTGTCATCGTTGCGTTAAAACGTGTAACCGCTGAAGAGTAAAGAGATTTTCTTTTATAAAATATTAGGAAGTCGACTATTTTCTCTTTCCCTCAGCGAACGATTCGCGCACACACTATCCTGAAACTGTCAATACACTTCATCTTTTATAAAGTCTTAAGAAAAAGTCTACAAAAACAAGTCTACAAGAAAACAAATCTAGAGAAAGACGTCAAATTTAGGAACCTTGGATGAGAAGGATATCCTAGTTTCTCTCCCTTTTCTACCCAACGATCCGGAAACATGTTGAATGATTCTTGAATACGGCGATCATTTTCAGGAGCACCATCGTGTTGTAACTACTCTAGTGGCGAGTGGAACGTCCAGAAAGAATGTGAAGTTCATCGATAAAAAAATAAAATACTTTAAACAATATATGACTTGAAATTTGACTTTGGAAGATCAATAAATTATAAATTAAGGCTCCTGAGTAGTCACCATAGCCATATTGAATCGTGACGTCAGAAACGAGAAATGACATGTTAATTTTTATTACATGCCATTTATAAATAAAGACAATTTGGATAAAACAAAATGATGAGATTGCTTTAAAACATTTGTAAAAATGGACGAAAACTATGCTTATCACCCTTGACAATCAGTAAATAATGGTAAAAAGTGATAAAAGGCACGTAAGTGAAAATAAGCTACTCATGAGGATCGAATAAAAGCGTTTAATATGCCTTTTATCATTTTTTACGATTATTTATCTACTATCAGAGGGGATAAGCATAATTTTCATGCATTTTAACAAATGTTTTAAAGCAATCTTATCATTTTGTTTTATTTATAATAAATTATCTTTATTTATAAATGGTATGTAATAAAAATTAATGTGTCATTTCTCGCTTTTGACGTTATGATTCAATATAGTTGTGATGATTACTCAAGAGCCTTAATTAACACGTCTTGACATAGGCTACACGCTTAACTATAAACAGTATAAAAAAATATACTGTTTTATTTAAGAAAAATAAAAATCACACTTAGAAAATTTAAAATATAAAATTAAAATATCTTCATTTGACGAATCTTATCGAATATTTTATATAAAACATTTTTTAACGTAAATAACTAATCATTTCAGATGATAGTTTTTAGCGACTCACCCTGTATATTTAATGTATTTAAGAAAATTCGTAATATTAATGTAAACAAATATTTTCTATTTGGTCTGAAATATCGTATTTGTACATATTTCACATAAAGTAATTTACATTAATACTTATATTTATTCACACATTTTATTACTTTCGAGAGCAATTAAAAGCTCCATGATCACTGTCCCCGATTAATCAGCAGTGAATGATAGTAGGATAATACAGTGATGTGCATTATCCTTGATTGTATCGTGTTGTACCGCTGTTTTCGAAAGATATAAAATATAATATTATTTTAATTGATCAACCGAGGCGATGTATTTCCTATTAGTGTATATGTTATTTATATCGTATGTTTATTTACTAATTAAGATTAACGGTAACACGGTCTATCGAATTTACTTAATGTAACAGCGGATATTTATTGACTGTATAGTCATAATTGAGAATGTATAGGAAATAAATTTTGCGTTCCTATCAAAGAGAGATTGGGCGCATTCAGTCGGTTTAACTGCGAGAATTTCCATCAATGTATTTTAATTTACGAGAAATCCGATTTGACAAATTTCGCAAACTTAATCGAGTATAATTTAAAGAGTATACGTCGACGTACTTTATGCCATTCTTTCCCAACGATTTTATCCTCAATATGTACGCTTTTATATATACATATATA
>NW_017304770.1:393065-397336 GCF_001594115.1 Trachymyrmex septentrionalis
TACATAAGTGCAAAAAATATTCATATAGGGGAGATACTTTTTTAAAATTTTATTTTAAAAAATAAATATTAATTAGTCATTTATATTAATAAATAGACTAAAATATTTCTCAAAATTATTTTAATTAAACAAATGTGTAATATTAAAAATGTATAATAATAAAAATATGAAATATTAAAAATATTAAAATATTGTTATAATACTATAATATTATAATAATATTGTATAATAATATTATTATAATATTATCATAAAAATAAGTAAAAATGAAAATTTGTATTATTTAGATGCATAATAGTATTCGTTAAGAAATATTCCAGTTAAGAAATTTCGCTTTTAAAGTACACGTAAAGCTTTCTTGTTTATAGAATATATATTAGTCGTTAAAATTGCTAATTCATATTCATTTTGTACAAATAAAACTTTCTTTATAAAAATTTTCCCTGTACAAATTACTTTTTGCACTTACTGTACACAGAGAGTATAAATATTTTTGTAATAGATTATTTTCTCTTTTGCAGTGATTGTGAGCGGTTGTCAGATCAAGAAGTCAATGACGTGTGGAATATCTTCGCTTATAAATAAAGGTAGGATTTTTGTAGAAAATTTTTATATTACCATACAGACTCTGTTAAGGTTCTAGAAAAATTGCATAAGTTTGAATAAAACTAAAACGTTCTTAAAATAACTTCCCATCGATTCTTCGACGATATTGAAAGAATAAAGGAAAGAATAAAAGTGCAACAGATGTCTTTACATGGTTTCGAGCGATGAAATTAGTTTCTACCACAAAATCCGTAGATTCGGGATCTTTCGTTAATTCTTAACACCGACATGTCGCTCGCATTATGAAACCGCATTTTTCTCCCTCGTTGATCGAGCAAGCTAATCAATGACGGATGCGATTTACGATGAATTGCGAGGTGTGCCGCTACACTCTGATTGTCGCGATAACAATTTCTCCGACCACGATAATTGACGCCTCGGATCCGCTGTCAATGGGATCTGTTCGTTATACAAGCGATGGAGCGATTTCGGTCGATAACATAATAGGCATCTGCTTTTTGAAAGATCGCACGGGTTTTCAGGGATTGAACGATTTATCACGATTATTACATATTTTTCCGAAGAATACAAAGAGGAAAAACAAATGTTTATATTAAACATGACGTATAAAATTATAAGATAAATGAATATTTAATAATTCAATATTTAATTCAGGTGGACAGGTTAAACGAGCACATAAATTACATTAGATGTAAAATATTTAATTTATAAGTTATAATATGTTCACAGATATATGATATAATTAACAGGTTATATGAGCGCGGCGTAAATATATATTTAATTATATTAGATGTAAAATACTGAATTCCATTAAACTACTATTATTGAAATAGAAGTCTAAATAGATTGATGTGTTAATTATTGTTAAAATGATAGTTTATAAAAGTTAATTTTAAACGAAATATTTTTATCGATCTAATTCAATGAGCTTAACCTTAAATCTGATATTTACTACGATTCTCTTTGGATATGACGTAGCCGTATTTTCCGATTAGTTTCAAAAACTATTACTGTAGAAGCAACGAACCGGCATGGACGACTACGCCGCGTTCGATTTAAAAACTTTCTTCGTTTCGGAGTTTTCCGCTTGATCATAACTTTACGTATCATTGAACAGGTTCTTTCCGTTATTTCGTAAGTATTACGCCTCTCGTTTCCTTGGAACGAATAACCCAGCGGAAATTTATAGCCGTCGCAGAGAATGAAGCTAAACACCCGTGCTATATCGTTTTTTACCATATTTTCCAAACAACCTTCCGTTTATTTGATATCGTAAAAATTCTTTTGCGTTCAATTTATCGTAATATCAAAATCGCGATGAATTATTGACCGCAAAATCAGTGGATATTAAAGGAAATTTAGCACACCAATTAAATAATGTTCAGTTCAAGTAACCCATCGATTCTCACTGAACTTCGATCTTATGCACTCAAATTTTCCGGTGATTAATTCCTCATTACGAACGTAATGGATGTTATAAACGTATCTTGATTTTTTGAAATATATCTCACATTGTATTTGAACAGATGATTGTTTTATTTCTCTGATGTCGATTTATATTACATATAATAAAACATTTTCGTTAAAGTTGATTCTTCTACAAGAAAATGATACGTAACTTTCCAAGATCAGTCTTAACTTTCATAGTTTCTGCCTTTGAAATATTTGTTCATTTTCTTCCTTCATCTCTCTCTCTCTCTCTCTCTCTCTCTCTCTCTCTCTCTCTCTCTCGCTCTCTCTCTGTCTCTCTTTCTTGCTTAAGTCACCCATTCGATTTCCCATAAGTCATAAGATACTGGTCATAAGATACTGGAAACCAACGAAAAGAAATAAATCTTCATCGATTTGTTGCTCGTAGTAATTATTATATATATATATATATAAAAGTTCATCTTAAAAAAATTAGCAAAATTGGTTAGGAATTGAAAATTTTGCGCATAACTGTAAGCGGAACAATTAAACATTTAACAAATACTGCAATTATCTATTTATTTATTTCTGGAAATTGAATACGAAACAAACTTTACTATATAAGCTAAAGGTGTTTTATTAAGATGTTATATATATATATATATATATATATATTACTTCAAGCAAATTCAAAATCAAGAAATTATAAATTAAGAAATTGATTGCATTAACTATAAAGTTATATAAAAGAGAAAATAAAGATTGCTCAGCATAAAAGTGCAACGTGCAACTACTTTATACAGGCAATCGTCCATCACTTATCAATATACACGCTTTCAAGCACGGACTAATCGCTATATTTTTCAATCAATCACGATGCAGAGAACAGAGTCGGCTAATGTTATTCATGAAAGCGGGCGCGCCGGTAAATTTCCCGAGGATTTCCCGACGTCGATAGCTCTTTTAATTCGAGTTTGCGAACTCGCAACAAGTCGGCGGCGCCCGCCAGCCGCGTTAAGCCGCTCCGTCGAGCTGCGTAGACGGCTTGAGAGAAAGTTGAACCGGAAGTTGAGGAGAACGGCGTTGAGGGGATAAACCAGAGTACAGGAGATGCAAGGGGAAACAGGATGTAAGGGGCGTGAAATGGGTAAAATGCGACGGTGGAAATCCATCGGTGGTACGAGGGAGTAGGATTTGTGAATGTCCCCGCGTATCGTTGTCTCGCAGTCGAATGAAGTTAAATAAGTAAGCGAGAGAGTCCATAGAGAGGCACATTTCGACCCCCGGGCGGTCTCCGGCGCGGCGGTGCCGGTCGTTTCCTCTATTTTTCAGTTCGGTACTGCAACTACGAGTTGCATTATGCAGCTCGCGCCAGACAAGCGAGTGTGCGACGCGACATCCCGCGGGACGTCCTGACGCGTTATTCCGGTACTATATTCCTCGTCACGGATCCCGCCAGACGCACGAGATTCCGCTCGCACCGCTGTCGTGTCCTTGAAACCAAGAAACAAAATCAATGAATTCGGATTTGAGCATTATTCGCAACGAAAAGAATATTGCACTATACAGAGTGTTAGTTAAGTACGTTGCCATACTCAACAGGGTGATTCTTTGGTTTATTTCAAGTAAAAAAGTCCATATAAACATGTGTCCTAAACGGTTTAGTTTCCGAAATAAAAAAATGTAAACGTGTGTAGTAATAATCTGCTTATTTGAAAGAAATACAGCTTGAGTATGGCAACATATTTAACTAACACCCTGTATATGCTTTGCTGCATGGCTAAATAACAAAGCATTTTTTTTTTTTACTTAAATTTCTTTCTCATTTTTGCTCAAATTTCAAATTAAGGTGGTTCTTTAGTAAATCAAGCTACCATAGAAATATCTAATTTTTTTATATAATAAAGTTGAAGTACCGAAATTGACGTGTGCAAAATTCTACGATAGGTTAACGATGAAATAAGAGAGAAAAAAATGTTGAAAATGCAACTCTTCATGTGTAACTCAGTGACAGATAAGGCTTGCAGACGCTTCTTTGACTAACTGTACACAAATCTTACCATAGACTTTTCTCAAAAATAAAATTATGATAGTTTAAAAAATTACGATTTTAATGGTCACAAAAAAGTAATAGGTCAACGGCCATTTTGGAAAGATAATTTACGTGCGTAAACTTGCACGTAATTTAATGAAAAGTGAAAGTAATAGTATAATCTCATCTTGTTTTCGTTCAATGTGTGTGTGTGTGTGTGTGTGTGTGTGTGTGTGTGTGTGTGTGTGTGTGTGTGTGTGTG
>NW_017304770.1:397436-401311 GCF_001594115.1 Trachymyrmex septentrionalis
TGCAGCTCTTGATTTACTGTTGTATATCCATATTATTTCATTAAAGTATACACGTAGTTTTAATATTTCATCCAAATTCCTGGTGATACATCCCAATTTTCGGCACTTTACTAAAGAATCACCTTAAGGGTTTTAACATTTGATTAAAAACGATTTGGTTAAAAAACGATTTGATAATGTAATGAAAATATTGAAAGTATGTATGAATTTTTCCACATTTTGTTGAGAGCCTAGAACAATACAAAAACTTGGGCTGGACAAAAAAGGTCCAGACAGAAAAGGTCGACGGAGGGAGTACAATATGATTGTAGACGATAAGTTAATTCCACGGAAAGAAGAGTTTTGCTGAAATATTTGAAAATTTAACTATAAATGCAGATCTAAAAATAATTATGTAGGGCGCTCAAACTCATTGCTATATCTTTAATATTTCAAACGAGATAGATATACTGACAGTAAATGAAATAAATCTTGCATTTTACAAAGAAGGTGTAAAAAGTGCAAATGTATGGGAAATGTTTCCGATATTTGCATTTTGCATGTCTGCGATTATTGAATTCGTAAAGAATTCGCACGATTTCAAGCGTCAAAGTGCGCGAGTCGATAAAGGAGCACTTATATTATTCAATTCATCGCGCCGTGTTCCGTGCGAATTAACAAGAGAGAATATTCACGACTATGCGGAAGGAATCGACAGTCAGGCATGACAGTTAAATATCTTCCGAGTTTAGGGAGAAAAATGAAGTAAGGGACGAAGAGTGGTCGGTCGTCGTGAGTCTCTCACGAAACGGTTTCGCTTGCAGAGCGCGGAGGAATATGACGTTCAAATTTCTCTCTAATTCCGGCGATGACGGCAGAACTATTTTAAAGAGGATTACGCGTAATTCCTGCTTCGGTAGGGCGTAGAACTCGGTGCGCGCGGGAGATCCTTTCCGCCTTTCGGCAAAGTGGGATGCATTATGCTGCAAGAATATTCGCGAGACTTTGAAATTCTCGCAGCTCTCGTAAATCTTTGTCGGACTGCAGGCGTACGAGAAGCTTAAATATTTAAGCTTAAATATTAAATATTTGTTAAAGAGCATTCTAATCGGAAATAAAAAGAAAGTTCCAATGTGTAAGCTAAAATGATATGAATTATATAAAAGGATTTATTATTTATTAAAGTATCTGCTTGTGAATATTTTGTGAAGATTCTCACGTAACGTAAAGTGTCGCAAATTATGTAAAAAAAAAAAAAAAAAGGAAGACAACTTTAATAACAGAAATATTACTTTATCTCCGTAACAATTCCGTATTGAAACTTTGAAACGAATCCACGCGATAAAACATTATATAATGATAAAGAGTGACTGAATTCACTGAAACCGCGAAACCCGTAAATTTCATAGCGATTTATCTTCACTCGGCAAAAATTTGTTTAAACAGAAAATACGTAAAATTGCACACGTAAAGCCACGTTTACCTTCATAGAATCATTGGATGAGAGACAGTCGGAGTTTCAAAACGAACTCGTGACGAGCACATCGAAGGGTAAAGCGCATTCTAAACGAGATTACGTATAAACGGCGCGTGCCGAGACGCTGCGGCTCACAAAGTTCGAACGTAAAATCGCGCTCGACGACGCGAAGAAGTTTCACGCTAAAGGCACGATAGTAGTCCTTTCAAATTGGCTAAAGTGAACGACGGCACCTCGGAATAAAAGGAGTTTGAGAATACCGCAGAAAAATCGAGTGATTCCGGTTCACATTGCTTAAGAGTCACCGTTGAAAACTTAAAGATATTTATACAGAAGATGAGAGTATATTATTTTTACAAAAGATTTTGAGGAAGATCGGGGACTTTTTTTCATGTATTTGTAGTAATTCTTTCTTTGCAACGATAAATAATGTAACTATAAATTCCTTCGTACCAATCCTAATGATATACGTTTGTGATGGAGCTTTCAATTTCTCGTTAATTTTGCTGTGAATCTCTGGAAGTGTCCGAAATATGTGCTATTTAATCGGTCTCATTTCGCGTGCTGCAATCCAACCGTTTGTCGTGGGGAATGCAAAAAGACCGGTGGCGTCCGGCAGCGAAAAGTGTTTCCGAGAGCTTTTTAATGACTCGCGTTCGGCCAGGTCTAATTATTTGCGAGACCTACAGGTTATCCCGAGCGTTAAAGCCGAACGTGACTGGACTATAGGACACTTTCTTTTACACTGCGACGAGTTACGCGATTTCGCAAAATTTCGCGATGTCCTCGTCGGCTTACGCGATTGAATCCATTCGTCGATAAAGTTCTTTTGCAAACTTTCATCGAGAAATATCTTGCGTTCGTGATCTTTACCAGAAATAGCACATAAAATATAAAACTCAAAAATTAAAATATAAAATTGAAAATGCGTTCGACATCTTGAAAGAAGAAGTAACTTATGAAAAAAAATTCTATAATTAGTTTGCAAATCTTTTCTTAAAATTTAATAAATTATTTTGTATTTTTTCAGAAGAATTAAAATTCCTTCTCGTTCGTCAATTTAATTAAACTAATATAAAGAAATGAAGAAATCACGATGTGTAAGTGTGATAGCGCCGAATACATCGTTGTAATTTCTGTTATTAGGAGTTTATTTAAGATTAAAATGTTTCCTTTGGCTTGAAGCCAAATACCGACTTTATCTTGAAATTAATTAAAAATTTGCATTTCTTTTTAAGAATGTCTTGGCGAAATATTTGCATCTCTGTATCTCGCGCTTATAGAAGTAAACTTAGCAGTATTTTGATAAGCGGAATCCAGACGAGTGAAAATCTGCAGCCTGGTTTATAAAAGAAAAAGAAATATAAATTTAATTATATCATTATATGGTTCATATGGCTACGTTTTAAAAAAGAAATTATTAAATTAAAAAATTAAAATAATACATTAAAAATTTATATGAAATTATTGATCACATTTGCGTTTTTAAATATACAATAAAAGTAAGCAATCTGAGAAAATTTTTCATTTTTTACTCTTCCATTTTTTCAATAAATTTATTACTAGAGATTTTGAATTATATAAAAATGTTTTAATCCTATAAAGAGCAATAGATACACAGCAATATTATGTTTTTAATCTTATTTTAAAATAATTTTATGTCGAGTAAATTCTTAAATATATATTAGTCACTTGTGTGAAAATAAAAGTAAGTATATTATTAGAAATATATTTGTTAACTAGTTATATATATTTATATCTTGAAAATATATATTATATTTTTAAAAGTGAAAGTAAAATGAAATTAAAGGAGTTTTTTTGCTTGCATTATTTCTCTCTGATCGTGTTTAATTCTTCGTTATGGCGAAGCGGCCGATTTATGTCACTTCCGCGACAAATGGAACCAGTTTGAGAATCACTCATAACACGTTATTAGTATGTATTACGCGCGCGCAATGCGTCAGTTTATCGTGAGCGGATCGCCGTAGAAAAGGCAGACGGTGTTATTTTTCAGTCCGCGTATCGGCTGCTCGAGTATAAATCGATGCGAAATTACTGCAAATAACGAATACGAAGCCGCGGTCGCTGGTACTGCCGGTTAACTGGCCGCCAGCACGAGGCACTTTGCATAATATTTGGATCGCATAACAAGACTGAATAAACTTTGTGTGTCGGAAGGTCGACCCGGTAATATTCCCCATACCAATTGGGCCTTGCCAATGGCGTGTCATTTTAGAGTAGTATATTCTCGAAAACCCTTGAGTGATCTATATTTCAATTTTTTACCGAAAAGAGAAATGAAACAATCATAAAATTTGTCACAAGTTTTGTCACAAAGTCACAAAGTCATTTTATATGTAGATAAAACTGTATCTCTCTCTCTCTCTCTCTCTCTCTCTCTCTCTCTCTCTCTCTCTCT
>NW_017304770.1:401411-404506 GCF_001594115.1 Trachymyrmex septentrionalis
AGATTTTTTAAACATGTTAAATATTTTGATAAATTTAATATTTTTTTTAAATCTAATCATGCCATTATAAAATCCATTTACAATCTAAACTTATGCAAAATTTCCGATTTTTTAAATACTTGTCAAACTTTCTTTGTAAATATGATATGTTTATCTAAATATCTATGTTGAATCTAAGTTTCTAAAAACGTATGGCTCTAAAATTTTTTTTTTTTTGCGTACTTAACCTTTGGCTCTAAAATTTTTTTTACATATTTCGCGTGTAATATAAAATAAAGTACAAAATAATAAATAACATTTTTTAAACTTCATTTCTTTCGCCTCTTTTGAGGAAAGAATAATTGCTAGTTGTTATTATCAGATATCAAATTAATTAAAAAGGAATTTATGAAGGTTTAAACCAGAAAAGATGTTTCTTTAAAGGTTGCACATATAGGTATCTGCCTTTCGCGAGAGTTCGCTCTAAAGGCGTAATTTATCGATCATCCGAGTTTTCTACCGCTCGCAAAACTTACGTTAAAGTTGTCGCCAGTTTATGCCTGTTTATGCAAAGCAGCCTGGGAAACTGATCTTATATTCCGCATATACAGTAGCACTTTAGGCACTAAGTCTTTCTAAGCGAGGGAGAAAGAATGTAAGTCATCCAGGCTGGCAATGAATTTCAAGTCTACGCCGTTGCGTAATGTCGGTGTATGCGACCATCGTAACTCGTTGCATCTTTTGAATGAGTGGTCTGAAGAATACTTTATTGCAGTTAAATTGTTTTATATAAAATATTCTGCATTTCGTGCATTTTTATTTATATTTTGTATTTGACAAGATATTAATTATTTAGAGCTTGCTTGAGCTCGATTGAATCGTATAATGCAGTACGTGCACAATTGTATCTTAACCCTTTAGTTTTACATTATATGTTTTGTTTTTTGAATACAACAAACATTAGGTATTGTAAAATGTTTGCATGCACTGAAAAAAATGTACAAATATCGCATATTGCAATGAAAAAAAATGTACTAAATTTTAATAAATATTTGTTAAAAAATAGTATTAACTTGACATTTACTTACAATAAATTTACTAAATAAAAAAAAGTTAGTTAAGTAAAATAAATGATTCTCGTACCAAATAAATATATGTTTACGTTAAAAAAATGTTTAACTAATTTTTTTACTATTCAAATAAATATTCATCAAAATTTAGTACATTTTTCTTTCAATATAAAAATGGACTTATTATAATAACACATTTTTTTCAATCAAAATGCCAGAATTAAAGAAAGTAACGGTATAAAGCAAGATACATAATGTATACCTAATAAAAAAGTTATAACATATAAAGTAAAATAAAAAGTCTGGTATGCCATACCGAACTGATGCTGAAAAGTTAGTATTCTTTTCCATTTTATGATATATTATTAAAATTTAAAAAGACAAATCTGAGAAATTAAAAGATAAAATTTTACTGAAAGAAAAGTTTGGTTACTGCAACAATTTATATATAGTAAAATATGGTATAACATTTTTAATCGGCTGCAGCAACTAATTTTTGGTTGTAGTAGCAAATTTTTAGTTGTATTAGCCTATCGAAATCATATACTAATATTGCGGATAGACTAACGCAACTAAAAATTTGCTACTATAACCAAAAAGTTGCTGCAACCGATTAAAAATGCTATGCTATATTTTACTATCTAAATTGTTGCAGCAACCAATCTTTTCTTTCAATGTTTGATTAAATCTGCATTATTCCTCGCACAGAAGATAAAAAAATTTTAAAATGAGAAATAATTTAAGCCGCGTTTGTTATCCACGGTTCGTTTAACAGTTTGCACTATTTAAGGACATCGGAAGCAATTCGGATGTACCTATCATTAATCTTAACACATCCTAAAATCGTCTTTTTTCATGGAGATGTAGATATGTAAACTTTAGTAGAAACAATTCGTCTTTTTCGTATATCTCGTTTACCTATATAATAATCTCGACGCGTATTCGAAGCCTTTATTTGTCAAATGCCCGGTGTATGACATAATTCGTACGCCAGCCCGCAGAAATATTATCCGGCCGAAAATGATTTCATCCGGGAGATGATATATCACGGCGCTCGTCGACGAATTCTCCGTTTTCGCGACATCATTAATTTGCCTCCCGCAGAGCCATCGATCACCGTGAATCGTTCGACTCGAATATTCAACTCGTCATAACATTTGAGGAAATTTGCGCGAATCAGGTTTCTTGAAAACTGATAATTTGTATAATATATTAACTATCTTTCCTATCGATTTATTTGAATTTGCAAAATAATTTTATGATTAGATCTACAACCAAGCGTAATAAAAATTAAAAAGTAGGATAGCAATTATTTAAAAAAACTTGATTTTTTTAAAACTTTTAGGAAATGCTTTAACTTTTTATTTTAATCAATATGATAGAGAACGCCATTAATGGTCAAAGTTAGATATTTTTCGAATAATATAATACATATTCTTTATTAAATCTATTTATTTCAGATATGATTGCGCGCCGATAACTTTCAACACAATCAGTCTGAAACGCTAATAATTTCCCTAAACTAAATTAGAAAAACTGTAAAGAACTTATTGCGAAAAATATTACCTCAATTAGGGTTCGAACTTAGAACCTTTTTATTTTAGGATATAAAAAATGTATATATAAATTTGAGAGATTCACAGCTGTAGGATGAAATGCTTCGAATAGAAATCATGCCGCATATACTTTATATACATTTCTCATAGCGGATGGAATCAATGACTGATTGCAAACCCACGCGTCAGTGGCTTTTATTAATTTGCTTTCGTTCAGGATCAGCATGTCAGCTATAGTTGAACGAACATAAATCTACCGGAGTTGATACGATGAGGAAGGGAGGGTAGCAAGGTAGGGCGGTAGCCCTTATCGGTGTCGGTAGATCGATATCACGGGCCAGGTAACCTACCCCGTTAACAAGGCAATCAGGGATAGTTTCTCGATACCGCACGAGCCGAGGTTAACTTAATTAAGGGTTGTTCTACGATTGCCGATTGTACCGATTGCGCGAATCGGCTACATTCGCCGACTGTATATGTATATATATAT
>NW_017304770.1:404711-412861 GCF_001594115.1 Trachymyrmex septentrionalis
GAGAGAGAGAGAGAGAGAGAGAGAGAGAGAGAGAGAGCGAAAATGCATGCATTTATTTAAAGCGTCCCGACTGACGACATGCCTTCAGGTGCATAAAAAATACAGAAGTGTGGAACAAGAGACATTTTGATATAATATAATATAAAAAAATACAAATAAGATATACTTAATTGTATAAATATGTTTAAAGTGTATGTACATACGTACGTGTGTAAGCCTGTCATACGGCAAGAAAAGATGCTATGAAGTAAAGATGAATTGGCAAATGACTGAATTTGCTTAAACACTAGTAAATATAGATAAAGTATAAAAAAATTGCTTAGTGGGGGGAACAGGATGAAGTGTAACATGCAGATGTGTGTAACATCGTGATGTTAAAAATCGTATATGTATAATACGTATAATAATAGGATAGCATTGCATGTAAAGACATATTAAGTGCATTACAGTATACATATATGCATCCAACACGAAAGCAAACCAAAGCAATCAAGCGGGATTGTCATTTACGATATTGTCACTTGTAATAGATATTCATGTAACTTAATTTTGGATTCATCAATTTGTAATTGAATACTCCGAAATTCAGGTGGAAGATTATTCCATATTTTAGACGCTGTAAATTAAAAAAATGTTTGTATAAAAAAGAGAGAGAGGGGGGGGGGAAGAGAGAAAGAGATTGAATCAATTTATATTTATTTTTTAATGTTAAATCTTGAAAAGTTCATACTTTTTGTATTTCTGTGGAATTTATAAATGATTAATATTGAACAATAACATTAATTATTTAATACATAAGTAATTTCTATAGAATAAATAACATAATTATATTAATAAAGAAAAGAATAGAAAACGATAAGAAAAGCAATTTTATCAAAAATATGAACTTTTTTATTTCTTTAATATATGTATGTTCTACTTATTAATGCTTATTACATTATTATTATTTATTTCTTTGTTATAGTTTTATTTTTTAATAATAAGAAATATATTATATATGAGATATAGAAAAATGGTGTGAAGTATTTATATGCGCGTATATATCATATATTATATGAAATATATATATATACAATACATATAGAAGAGTTCTAAAGCACAATGATTTTAATTGGATCAGTTGGTCATTTGCTAATGAAAAATGGTTTAAGTGTTTAGTGGAAATAGAATGAAAAGCTTAAAAAATAAATTTCTTCTGCTTTAACGATACTGAATGTATGAAAATAATCACCGCATAATGAACGCTTTGTAATAATGGACGCTTGAAAAGCATCGGATAATAACGGAACTTTCCTTTGAGTAACGAGTAGCTCTCGGTATTCGAGTTCTATTTATCAGAATTCTAGCAAAAGCGACGCTTGCATTTCTAACAATTTTTTCTGATACACCGCTATATTATTCCAGAGTTAAACATTAAAAAATACCGATTATGAAACAAAAGACTAGCTAATTATTAATATATTGAAAATGTTGGTACGGTCTTTTCATCTTGAAATAAAAAAATTATATAAATTTTTCCGTTTTTCGAGAAAAGAAAAAAATGCTAATTCTCCAACAATCCACTTCTATCATTTATATATTTTAACTCTATTAATTTTGCTATAATGTTTTGTTTAAAACACAGTGCTGCTATTTGATACATCGCTTTCTATTCCTCTTTTCGCATCGGGCCACTGGAGGAACGAGACTCATCCTGAGATTCTCTTGAGTTTTATCCGGATATTCTTTTTCACGTCGTCGACCAGCGCCGAATGGCGCGTCGAAATTGCCTCCTTTGGAAGACTGGAAGACTTTCGGAAACAATGAACCGATGGGGTTCAATGGAGCCTGGCTTAAGGCACCTCGAACCGTTTCGAAGAGCGATTTCGATTAACCGTAAAAGCATTCGGTGTGCATACACACGTATTCACGAATTGGTAGCATACAGACTCACTCATTCACGATCGAGAAAGAAACGAAGAGAAAGAGAAAGAAAGTAAAAGAAAGAATGGGCATGAAGAGAGGCGTATATGCAGCGAGGAAATCTTCTCGTACTCAGCGATGAACTATATTATTTCCGGTAGAAAGCGCCTCTTGACTAGAGAGGTGGCAGGTAGGAGCGGCTTCAAACACAGCCCTGTAATTGGTTCACTTAAAAGCGGATCGATACACAATTACAGAGTAATTGGAGTACCCAATTAAGACGACGACGATCCACCGTGCTGTTTTTCTCTTCTCTCTTACGCGTTACGTTTGCGTACGCGATCGCCTAAGCACCTAAGAAATCACCGAGTATCATGATAGAATATTTCACGTAATTAACGGTATCGATTCAGAATACTTCTTTTAATTAGAAGAAATTGTTTGTTTGTAAAACATTTAATAAAAAAGTTTAAGAAAACTACTATACAACTAAGTATACACGATAATTTTGGAAATTTAAACTAACTGGTTTGAATTTTTATTTCATAAAGCTTACTGTATAATGATTAAGAAATTAACAATATTAATTAAAAGAGAATCAATGATAATACAAGTTTCTACTTTATACTGTTATTTACAAATTTGTTGGTTACATATACACGCAAGCTTTTCGCATTCAACACGAATGTCACCGTGATAAATTGGACGGCAAAACAATATCGTGGGCTCCCTTAATTCCAAAATAAAAGAGCGGGAAAATTGTGGTTGCAGAGGCATTATCGTATTTAGGGCATATAATGTTGAAGTTTTTCGACTTTCTCTCCCTCTCGCTCTCTCTCTCTCTCTCTCTCTCTCTTCCCACGATCCAAGAGCTGTAAGCGGATTGCGCTAGCTGTTCATTAAATTAAGTAATTAATATCGGAAATGGCCATGCGATATAGTGCAAGCGGCATACTAATGGTGAAGCTGCGTGCGTTGCGCAAAATTTAAATAGATTCATGAATCTCATGTTGCCATAATAATTTAATAATACGGATAAGTGTGGCTCGGTATTTTTTCCATAAGTTAACGTTGATTAAAGTGGGCACGATTGTACGGATACATTTTACGGATTTTCAGATTGTATTATATTTTTAGCTTTATATTAAGAAAAGATATTTTGCATTTTCGCTATGTAAAAGTTACTTTTATGAAACACTTGGTAAAAAGATTAGACATAAAGAAATTTGTAAAAGCATTATTTATTAAAGACTTTTTTTATAAATATTAAAAATGTAATAAAAATGTTACTTATGAGAATATTATTAATGATAGCAAATTTTTGAAAAAAACAAGAATACTTGTCATACATATGCATATAAATTTTTTCTCTAAATAATTAAATACTTATTATTTTTAAGAATAATAATCTTTTGAAATTTGTTTGGCATTTAAAATTTCTTTTTTACTAAAATTTCTTAATTTATTATACATACATTAATTTAATACCGTTACTTTTAATGAAGTTGATCTATGGTGAAAGTTTCTTGTGTAACATTTATATTTGTACTTTAGTAAATACTAATTTAACTTTATTGATAACTTTAACGGACTTTAAACCTTATATAATATTATTTGTGTGCCTCAGTTTTATGATGAAATATGATGAAATGTAGGCCAGATTTATATAAATAATTCCAGAATTACAATATCTTTTAGATACAATGTATTTAAATGCAACTTTGAGCTATACGCAAAATGAAAAGAACTGACGGAACGGACTACTTTTGTTCAGAAACCGTGTGTTAAAGTGGTGTAAAGATATAATTATGTCAGCCAGGATAATTAAGCGCGGTAGCAATTATTCAAGGCTAATGATGCGTAGACACATTTATCAAGATATAAGACTGCTTCGCCAATGTTCAGAAATACATCGTAGTATCACCATTCCATAGTATAATAACACGATACAAATTTTTGTTTTGAATATCAACTCCCGAAATTTACTTTTTATTTTATAACTTACTAATTGTCGAACTGATTGTTTCCATTATTTTGTTGTCTTTATTAGTTTATTAGTCATTCAAATAATTCCAATTTCAAAGTTACATAATTCATTCAGATAATTCCAAAGTTACATAATCCGTCGTGTTTTTATCGTTTTTTCATCGTGCTGGATGTTCATTTAACAAATTGAGAAGTTAGAAACATGCAGGTTCAAGCCGCGAACTTTGAAGTGAGTGACTTGAATTGAGGATTGTCCGAGGTAATCTTGACTCGCTCATCAGTCTTCGTCGAGCGGCACCGTATCGATCGTTCGCTACTCACAATTATCCCAGTTGGGCACGTGAGATTTGTGTTTGATATTTATTTATCGACCGCACGACATATTCTACGTCGCACGAGCAAACAATCGGCGTGCAAACATTTGGACCGCCCCGGCACGGAGCAGTGCACCGGTGCACGTTGCCGTCGTTAGGTGACATGAAATTCCGTAATTTGCGTGTCATCGGGACGACAAGTGCTTTCGATATTGAGGGAACACATTGCGGTTAATTCTATGGCTTAACGGATATGCCGTTTGCAACATACCAATAATAGAGGTCTATTTAGAGATAAGTATGGTTTGCAAGAGAATTTGCTGCACGAAGATAGTGTAACTATATTGTGTTGAATTGTTAGAATATAAAGAACGTGACAAAGAGATTAAAATCATGAATAAGACTAAATTAATATTATAGTTTGTTAATTTTATAATTTTCCTAATTAGCTTCTTAATTGTTTCTTATTACTATTGATGTAATATTGTAATTATTATTTGTAACATATATATATATATATATATATGACACTGCAAGTATATATTATTTTTCTTAGTAAAAATTTAGATAAATTATTTTAATTACATTTATAAATAATACTTATATTAAAATTTTGTTAAAATAAAGTTCATTTGAAATTAAACGATTTTATTACATATATCATTAAAAGTCAATTCATCAAAAGTCTGTATATTTTTATTTGCTTATAATTTAAGAGATATTAATATTTTAATATTTAATAAGAATAACTTCAAGTTAATATATAAAGTATTTTAAATATAGAAAATCTAAGATACATTGTACTTTCATCTGTCATAAAAAATTTAATTACATAACAACATAATAACTTATGTTAAAGTTGAACGATTTTTTAATCGATTTATACCATAGAAAGTTTCACAGTTTGTTCCTCAGCGTGTTCCTCTTTTCTAATAACGCGAAATAAGTGCACCATGTGCTTTTACAAATTCCTAAACGGGCTCACGTTCCTCTGCGGAAAATGGTGTAATTGTACGATAATAGAGTTCACCAACGTGATGCAGTGTTTGCATACAAACGCTGAATCGTAAGTTAATACGATGAACATAATCCCTTCTTTATTCGTGAAAATAACACAAATTAAGTGCCAGTTTACTGTGCTGGGCAAAGTTCGTTTATGAAAGAAACTGAAGGAAGGTTCGCACAATTAAATCGCACGTATAGTGAAAATATCTATTTCTATATACCGGTGTTAATTAATTCGCGACTATATGCTTGTCACATATCCATTAAGTTTTATTTTCAGTTTTGCTATTTAATGTTGTTCTATGTTTGTACCAGTAAAAAATCCTGGAACGGAAAGTGCGCGGATAAATTATATTAAAGTAACATGTATGAACTTCATAATTAGTAAAATGAAGCAAAGAGTTAATTTTCCATGCGCGAGTAAAGAGAGAATATTTTTTAAAATAAAATTTACCGGTAAATAATCACGCATGACGGAGCCAAGAAGAGATCCGTAATACTCGTTAGCAATGTATCTATGCCGAGATGTACTCTCGACAGTAATTGACATTCATTGTTTAAAGACGACAGTTAACGTCAGAGCAGCGGCAAATTGTAATGCAATGACTTTACACGTAACGGGTTGCAGCAAAAACGATTTTTTAAAATTCTAAAATATCAAAACGCAAAGAATGCTTTTAATTGTATTCTTTGTCTCTTGCTCGGTTATAGTAGCCAGCAAGCTTTCTTAATTGACAAATTGAAAAAATAAACAAGTAGAAAGTATTAATTCTTTAGATACTTATTAGCATCATTATTAAATTAATATAATTTATATGATACGATATTATTTTTACATTTAGTTGTTATGATTGCGTTTTAAACCTGACAAAATCGAATTGGCGCGCAGTTTGTATAACTGAAATAAATCGCATATAAATATTACTGAGCACAAAATTTTGCTTCGATTGAAAATAAAATTCTTTCTCTTATTTGATTTATTTCTATTGGTCTAATTTTTTTCCATTTATAATTGTCAACTATTTAGTTTACATAATTAATATATAATGATCTGATATAATACAAAAATAAAAATTCTGATATTACGATATAAAGAAAAAAAAAACATATTTTTATATCTCGCTATATAGGTCTTATTTGCAATTTGCAACTTGTTTTTGAACAATATTTATCAATCTATATTTGCGAGCATTCATATTACATCCTGATATCGTTCTCTCAATATTGATCTATCCAGTTTATTCAATAGATTTTTACAACATAATAATCTGACAACAATGTGATCTTTATTATAGGACGGGAATATAATGTAGGTATTTTCTGCATCAAAAAGCCATCAATTTATTCTAGCTTTATGTACTGTATCAATATACTAATTACGCAGTGTGTTATGTGACAAAGCGAGCCAATGTGATACTTCGCAGCATCGCGTCTAGTTGCATTAATACGCACTCTGTCGCATTGTTGCAAACGAGCACAAATCTTGCGCCATAACTAGTAACGCAGCTATTCGAATTGCTCAATAATTGGCGGTATAACAATAGCCCGGGCTATAATCGTAAGGTCATTAATATTCGAACTTGCATTCGCGGGTCTACATGCGGCGAGAGCGGCGCGCGAACAATCAACGTGTCCGCCGCGCATGTACAACATTGTATTTAATTCATCGTGTTTTAATATTAATTTTAATATCCATGCATACAATTACCGGATGGGTTTCCCGTAATTTGCATGCAATTACTATGCGTCGCGTCCAACGCGCCGGAGCGTTTGACGGTTACGAAAACAACGCGGTTATATGTGGTCGTGACGTTGAAATAATACTGTCGGTCAGCTGGTCGGTCCCTGAATTATTCGCTTGCACGAACGATCTTGTCTGTGACTTCGGCGAATTTTTGGCCGTAAATTAGTGTCTGTGATACTCTTATTATTTTGGAGAAAAAAAAATAGCATTATCGATAAGCAAAATTTTAAATTCCTAAGCAGAACAAGTCACGATGATGACAAAATGTCGTTAAAATAATCATAAATCATAAATGATTTTTTGAAAAAGACCTTTAATTATATATTACAAATAAATTTATACGACACTAAATCTTGATAAAGATAATTTTTTATATTAGTTATTTTTTTATATGTTTTACATTAGGAAGTTGTTTGTTCGTGTAGTTTTTTTTCTAGTATATGGATTCTTGATTCTTTTATTTTTCTCGTGGCAAGAACTGTGTTGTTTGTCGCATGTTTTTGACTTTCTGCATTAAATATGCTTAATAGGATTTTACATTAAACTGTCGTCAATGTAAATTTAAAATTAACATGAAAATGAGATTTTAAGAAGCATTTTAATTATATTTAGATATTTGATTAAAGCTTGACTCTGCGGACATCGCCTGTATACATGAGGCGTCGTTTACGGAGTCAAGTCGTCACGATGTCGATATCGCCACGATACCGAAGGTAATTCGATTCCTTGCGGAATTACGTCGTACTATAGGATAATCCATGATCTGGAATCACCTTACCTTACGTATTATGTGACCTACACGGTACACAAGGTATTTGGAGGAGATGAAATCGGTATTACAATTGCAAGCATCTATTTCCGAGATAATGTAATGAGAACGGTCCAAGTGTCACAAGATTGTTAAATTCCGATTGGATTGCGAGTAAGCATCGCATTATTTACAAGCTATACAATATTAACCCTACGCGAATCAGATGGAAAATCAACATGGATCATATGAGGATATATCTTATACCCCATGCTATATTTAATTGTAACTATACTATAATTTAATATGGTTGATTGGACAACGCACTCTCCAGTTGCACGAAACTGGCAACATGTACGTGGTATTTTTTAAGAAGTTATAGAAATTCATTTTGTCAGGGTACGTCACACCCCGCTTGATTCGCGGAGGGTTAAAAAAAAACACCCAGTTA
>NW_017304770.1:412961-418901 GCF_001594115.1 Trachymyrmex septentrionalis
TGTGGTATTTTTTAAGAACGTGGTATTTTTTAAGAAGTTATAGAAATTCATTTTGTCAGGGTATGTCACACCCCGCTTGATTCGCGGAGGGTTAAAAAAAAACACCCAGTTAACTCGCTTGCCCGGTCTTTCTTGTGCAACTTGCTTCTTTACCTTTACTTCGCTTGAATCAGTCGGTGTGAAAACACTGTAACTTTCGCAATTAAAATTGTTTGAGAAACAATGAAAACAGAAGTCTGAAACTTTTGTCTCAATATCTTGATAACAAAGTAAAGAAATTTGAGAGAAAGGTATCTTTATTATACAATGAAACATTATGAATTTTCCAATCTCCATCATTTTAGTTACATTATTTAAAATTTATTATCATAAATTTACATGCTCTTTTTTTGTTTTATTTTTACAACAGAGAATGTTATCGCGTCATATATTTCGATTAATACGTTATAATCATGCAAAAAATACAAAAGTAATTAATTATATAATTTTATAGAAACATAATCTATATAATACTTGTATATGTTTTATCGTGTATTTTGAACGATTCCTATTTAAATATTGTTAAAAAATAAACTATGTTAGATTATAATTTTTATTATAAGCAAAATATTATTACTATTATCTGTTGTACATCACTTATGATCTTTGATCACATACATGATTTATTTTATTCATTGTTATCTTTATTTACTTTACTCTCGTTGAATTTATTTTTACAATTAGATGTTTGATATGTCATTTCCATTGCATTTTGAAATCAAATATAATAGTCTATTTATCTAGATTTTATATGATTTCTACAACAGATCAGATAAAAGAGAATTATCATTATATTTAGAGCATTGCATTAAATAATAAATATAGACATATTATTAAACCGCTGATTTTTCCTTCTTTTAGAAACGTAAATTTTTATCAAGTACGATATTTTTATGAAAATACTTGGCTTCAGATTTATTAAATTATGTACCATATCTAAAAGCAGCATTATAATCTGAATATTCGTACTGAATACTCGGCGAAGATTACGCGAGTTTGTGTAATATGAAATATTAATATGTTCGCGCATGCAGTAACTCGGCTTATCAAGGATTGTCGCAAGAAAGACATTGTCGAAATATCGGATCGTTGTTGCCATTGGCTGTAGCTTATTTAAGTGATTACGTTGCCGACCTGCCGAGACAGCCCAGCGATGGTCGAAGTTTATTAGCAAAGCCGAAAGTTTTGCTTCGTGAGGGGGAAAAATGGTTGCGAGTTAGCGCTAGGATTAAAGGTTTTTTTCGAGGATGTAGGAAGCTTAAACCTTTTTGACGCGGTGCAACTCAGCTCAATTGAACATTCTGGCTGAACTTGGTTATGAAAATACTTTAGAGAATAAATTCACGTATTTTGCAGTTCTTTTTTTACAATCCCGCCAGCAGTATTAAAATAGAATCCTCGCTTAAAGTGTTGCTCCAATGATCTCTGCGTTGTTAAATATTTTTAAGCATTTTTTTCATATTTGACAATTTTGAAATAAAGTATCTATCTCGAACATGTTTGCGTCGCGAAATCGAGCGTGAAACTAAATTCAGAAAAAAGATAAAGAGAATTCGAATCATCTTAATATGCTTAAGCAATAAATAAAAATATAAATTTTTTAATAAATAAACACTTCCCAATCGCAATCGTTTCTCAATATATCGTTATTTTGTATTAAAACAATGGTTAAATTTAAAACTATATAGTGGCGATTTAAATTAGGTTAAATTTGACACTACAGATTTAACAGTATAGTCAATTTGTTAAGTCATTTTGTTTCCATGGAAGAAGAGAAAAAAAAAATCAAATTCGCGCGTTAGAAGCGTTTTCTAGCCATGCGTTGAATTAATCTTTGCTGCGAAAATGATGAAGATAGAATTTTCACCATTTATCTCAATACAACATTTTCATCATGCTGACGTCCGAGGGATATCGCCACCGCGCCCAGCGGTGCGATGTAGCCGACGTTGGTAGACGACATTTTTCATCGGTAAACGCTATTTGCGCGGGACTGCACTTTAAACGTTAATGCATATACCGTCCGCTTCTCTCATCCGACGTCGGTGTGCGTTAAATTGCAGTTGCGGATGATCACCTGGCGGCGGCGGGCAATGTCGTTGGGACGCGCACTAAAATGCCTCGGCGGGAACGTGATGCCGCCTCCTTCCGTGTTTTAAATTAAATACCAGTTGGGAAGATAAGGGCAGGGGGGGGGGGGAAACAGGGATCCTGACGAAACAAGAAGCTTCGACGTTCCAATGTACACGTTAGGCCGCGGGGCCTTTCAAGAGTTGGAACATTTCGGGAATGTCGTGGTCGGGAAACAGCATTACAGGTTGACCATCCCGATGATCTCTTCTCTCCCTAGGATGAACGTGTCGACAACCTTTTCCTGCATCATTTTTCTCTTTTTCGACTCTTTATCTCCGTCGATCCGTATTGAACTGAGATGGACTGGAAATTCGTGCACGGGGAGAGTCCGCTTTTAACTATTACATTATCTAATTGCGCGAGAAATTGAATTAATTGTGCCGGAGATACTCGTACAAAGATAATCAATAAACGTTTCGTACACCTTTTAAATGTAGCTATTCTTGAAAATGATTATTAGCCTTTTTAATAAAGTCCTTTTCAAACCTGATTTGTTCATTTCTATATATATTATAGCTATAAATCTCATTCAACTGAGATTTTTCGGAAATTTTGAATAGATTTGAAAATAGATTTGTTTAGGGCTGGATTATTAGCAAATAATATGTGTGCGGATAAAAGATTATAAATGAAAATAATGAAATATTTTACTTTTTTATATTGTATTTAATTTTTACATTAGAAGATTCTTACTGTCGGTTAATATAAAATTATAGATGTCGCGAGAGATCATTTCTACAGAACTAATTTTCAAGATTAGCGACATTCTTTGCATGCCAGTTGCGTCGACGAATCGTTTCCTCGATGTAGTAGACGTTAGCAAGGAATGCGCAATTTATTCGCGCGAAGAATTATCCGTGGTAGGTCGTTTCCTTCTCTCCCTCCCTCTTGTCTGCCACTCGAATAGTGGCTTAAGCTGCACGAGAAGCTGCAATTAATATTTAACAAA
The DNA here is from genome assembly GCF_001594115.1 of Trachymyrmex septentrionalis. Classification (NCBI taxonomy): domain Eukaryota; kingdom Metazoa; phylum Arthropoda; class Insecta; order Hymenoptera; family Formicidae; genus Trachymyrmex; species Trachymyrmex septentrionalis. The sequence goes on from NW_017304770.1 coordinate 416,083, forward strand.
TATATCGCCATCGAACATCACTTCCGCCAAAAGATGACGTAGCGCCGGCCGACGAGACGTCCCACGGTTGGCTCATTCAAAGCAACCGGAAGTCTCTGGACAAAGATTAATCATCGCGTGCAGCCCGTGAAATCGCACAGGATCCATTCAATTCGCTGAAATCGTTCGTTCCAACTCGTTGTTCCTACGATATGCACCGACACCGCCGCGTAACAATTTATCCGCGCGCATGTTACTCCACGTCACTCTTACTTCATTCATCTACTGCAACCCCCGCATTGCACACCATCGTACCCCTTTTCATGACGGCAGCTTTCGGTATTCTAAACGAGACATTTTTACATCGGATTATAAATATAAAACAGATGTTATTTTGCACGCTTATATAAAATGAAAAGCAACAAATATTGATCATAGTGATTATTAGATATGTGCGCGTCGTAATTGAAAAAGTCGAAGAAATACTTTTTCTTGAACATTAATTTAATACATCGCTCTTTTACTTCAAAAGTGACACAACTTAAAATATTAAATTTTTCCAAATAGAAGAAACACTATTTTTCAACTTGACAGAAAACTATTGACTAATCATATCGGTAAAAAGAATAAATTTATAATTAGCATGATTGAGTATTATTCTTGTCATTTTTTGCTTTATAACTCTTAAAAAATCGTCCTTTTTAAATTGTGATAATTTTGACGATTTCATTTATGAAAAGTTAAATTAGTTCATTTTTGATGATAGATAGGATGTAAATATTTACTTGAGAAATATTTAGCTATAATTATATAAATTATTAATTAAAAATAAAAAAATTAACCAAAAACGCCATAATATCGATAAAAAAAAATTTGTTGTATATTCGCCTTAAAACTAACTATAAAAAATAAAACAAATTATTCGACTTATTTAAGTAGCTTATGCAACGGAATTACTGCAGTTTTAGTTAAATAACTTTTAAAAGAATAAGTGAATCCAAATGAATTGTTCCATGAATATTTATTAGAACTTTATTAGTATATATAAAAAATTAAATTTAATTTGCAATTGTATTTTCTTATCAAATTTGTAAAACATATTATGAAACGCAATTTTACATAAAAATCAAAGCAGACAAAATTAAAGCAAAAAATTAAATAATTTTTAAATCAATAAGAAAATTATTCTCAAATTTTACGCAAATACTTAGGCTTAATAGATCAATCTATGAAAATTTTGTATTTATGATAATTCTTTGAGTTGTGACACATACATCTTTATTATTTGTACTTTTACTTATTCATAACTTGAAAACAATATTTTTTTAGTTATGTCACTTTTAAAGTAAGGGGATAATATTATCGTACACTTATACATTGCATAAATTAAAAAAAAAAATGAATAGATCACATTTGAATGAGTAGTATTTTTCTATAGAAATATTTTAACCAGTTCGAAATTCTCATCGTCTTCATCGCTTTAGTCTCGATCAGTCTTAGAATCTTACTATCTCTTTGTCTCTCGTGATCTATCTGAAGGAAACCTCCAACCTCGAGTCATTATCCCGGTGAGCTTGCAGCAGACAGCCTGCTGTGGCTTAACACCGTTTTAATCATGGTTTCCTACGGAGCTGCTCGAGAAACGAGGAGACTTGACGCGTTGCTGGGAACGCAATGGAAAAAGAGGATGTTAAGGAGCGAACTGGAGCTGGAGGCTGAGGGAGGTAGTGAGAAAGGACTCAAAGACGAAGGCTGCTGATTTGTCGCGCGAGCAACGCGTCCTTTATAGCAGCGGCTTAATAACTAGGCTAACGAATGTGCAACAACTTGCAGAAACCAATAGAGTGCTCTTGGCTGATGAACGAACCGCGTAGCGTACACCGAGGAGCAGATGCAATACCGTTCTTCCGATTACTCGCTTCCGCTTCGTCGTTATCGAACGTAAGGTTTAATTAATCTGCAATCACGTGGTATACCCGCATGCCGTTCTTCTGGCAAGAACCCGAATGGAAAACAAATAATATTAGTGCTTTTTAGCTGATAATAATGAAAACAAATTGCTCGTCGACGATGGGAAAACAAAAAATATAAGAATTGCGGCTGATTGCACATCAGAGATACATCTTTGTTATCAATAATGAATTCAAGCGAGTTGCCCCGCACAGAATTTATACGTGATATTTATATGGCTGTGCATCGCGCGGAGACACAATGTGAAACACCGGAAAAGTGTCTTCTTCCTTGGCAGTGTCTCGTTCTTAAGACACGCCGCCGCCGATGGTGGGATACGGGGAGGCAAGACGCGAATGGGGTTGGGCATTACTTAACTTATCCGTGGAGGTAAGGTTGGGCCGCCGACGACGACGACGACGGCTTTGTAGCCGGTAAGTAGCAGCCAGGAAGGTCGTACGTCAGTGACGTAAAACTACAAAGCTCGTCTTCCTGCTGCGTTCTAGTTTATCGTCCATGCGGAGGTCACCCTACCTTGGCTTCCTTTGCCATTTGCGTCTCTTCACATTGCGCTTCTTCTTCATTCAACGTTACACGTGCTGTATGTCGTAATATAGCTGGTTTTGTATTAATCTAGGAATATTACATAATCCCTGTTTGCGCGATATGTTCGTCGTGTACTCACGATGAAATTAAACTGTCTTAATTAATTGTATAAAGCGTATACCGAAGCATATATTTATCGGAAAATAATTTCTTAACTCTCTTTGATGTATTTTAAATCAATTCCTCCAGTAAGATCAATGACAAATGTAATTACAGAGATATTCAATATGTAAAATTGCAAAATTTTGCTAAGGCAAGCTTCGCACAGTGTAAATATATATATA
>NW_017304770.1:419001-433142 GCF_001594115.1 Trachymyrmex septentrionalis
ATTTAATTAAAGTGTAATAAATATTTGATTTAATTGAAGTGTAATAAATATTTTATAAAATTTTTGTTTTTTTTTGTTAAAAAATATTACTTTGACAATTTCTCAAACAATTTATTACATAAAATCAATAAAACATTTTATATCGACGATTTCGAATCGCCATAGTTAAATTATACATTTTCAATTAAATTCAAAATTAAAGAACTTACGATTAAGATATCTTTTAGTTACAATATCATGCGACATATTAAGATTACACTGTAAGATTAACTCGGAAAACATTTTCAATCTAAACTTTTTCCACGGTTTTTTTTCTGCCCGATTGTTTAAACGGAAAATTGCTTCGTAATCGATTGTTATGGTAGATATTTATCAATTTTAGACAAACACAACGACAGTGTTTTCTTTTATTACGCGGGCATACACCAGCTCGTCGGAGCTTAACAAACTTCGATAACAAACTTGCGTACAACAATCGTAAGGTGTAATTCCGACGAGACTCCGCGAAGCGAGAGGTTAAGCATACAAATTGCCTTGCAGCACAAACAAACTTACATTAACAAAGTTTACCTCGGCGAACTGGAGTGACGCGAGTCATATGGGAAGAAAGTGGCTGGAAGATCGAGTCGAAGTTTTATTTGCTGTATAGTAACTTCGCTACGCGTCATCCGCTGTCCAAACTTTTCAAGTGCGTGCATTTCGCCGCGTGACCCCTTATCACAGAAGTTTACCACGCAAGACAAAATAACTTACAAAGTATCTCACAGTTTACCGTACTTTTACATAGTATTTCTTTTACGTAGTTCACCAATTAATTTAACTTACCGATTAATTTTAGATAAGGAAGATTGTGGGAGTATTCGTAAAATAAAAGGATGTCGTCGTAATATGGGTAATTTTAACAATAAAGATTTGAGGAAAAGTTAGCTGAGTCTGGAGCTAGTCTGGGAAACTGGTCAATGTCAGCGAAACTGATAATGAAGATATAGTGAAATGTAACTTTAGAATTTCCAGAAGATTGTTTCTAACTTGTTTAGTATTTGAAACTTTCAATCTTTCCAGGCTAGTTTCTTAGTTTCGCAGCACTTGAATGTTCTATCAGTAACAATATATTCGACAGATTTATTAACTTTACATTGTCATGATACAACGACCTAAATAGTATCACGAAAAAAGTGTTTAATAATATTTATACAACGCTGTAATGTGATAACTATACTAAACCATGGTCATTATTAGAATGCTGTAAGTTAAGAAGTTTTTCGAAAGGTGATGACGTGTATAAAATTTTTTTAACGTTAAGGAAACATCGATTCTAGATTCCAGGCAAAAAGTTAGTAGATTAAAAGTTCGTACATTTAGTTTTCTCAGCATCTTGTAAATTCCGTACGATGACCGAATTCTCGAAATAGCTTCATCCTAAGGGATGACTCGCGCCGTTCGGCAGTCCTAGCGCGTCTTCAAGCTTCGACGCTGCAAGTTCCAAATCGTCGTGGGCGCGAACCAAGAGAACCTGCCGCGTCTGATCGAGGTTTCAGAATGCCATGGCCAGTGTTATGGGCCGATTATTACCCCTCTCCGGCGTCGTGAACTGATGCGAGATCGCTCGGAACGTGATGGCTGCGATGACAAAAATGTTGATTTTGGATGTAAGATTAATGCCTAACGTGCCAAACGTGTGAAATGTACAATGAATGTGCAAAGTTTCTAATTTTAACACATAGGATATTTTTAGGTAACCTTTTTCTCTTACAGTAAATATTGTAATAATAATAATGGAAGAAAAAAGCTTATCGTTAAAAAATGCTTATCGTTAACGATGTGTTGTCAATATATTTAAAAATATATTTAAAAATATGCTACTTTTACATATCAGAGATGACACGTTGTAAATCAGAATTAATAATATCATACTGGTTTTTTGTAAAATAATCATAATATATTTTGGTAGCTTACTTCTAAAAAGATTAATGTTACAATATGAGTTAAATTTATATTATTTTGCAGAGAAAAAAATTATAAAGGCAAAACGAATACATCTCGACTTGTGTAAATAAATTTTGATATCAACCCTTTGACTAAAATTGCGGTTTGAAGTAAAATCTTGTTCGCAAGGAAACGCAATTTCTGTCTCTTTGGAGTCTGAGCAAAATGTATTAACCTAGAATTTGCGATGCGCCTTGCAAATAAAATTACAAAATATAGGTTACGTATGTGTAAGGTCATAATATTAGATTGTGCATAATGTTGAGCAGAACAAGCTTCATATGCTTATGATATTTTCTATGACAGGCTCAGCAAAAGAGCCGCATGTTTAGTATTGTCGGTAGGGATTACATAATTGAATTATCGATGCGAATATCGAAATCAAGCTCCGATATAATATATAACAATGCCTTCCTTTCCCCTCAGACACACACACATATATGTATATATATATATAATAAACAATATGCGCGCGACAATTACCTTTACCGCATTTTAACATTAAACAGCTACGATCATAATTTGAATGATAATCATGTTATCGAGGTAAACCGATATTAAGTCCCCCGGTGACATTTAATTATTACTCTTTAATTATTTATTGGATCAATTTGTACCAAATTCAAGCGGGATGAATGGTGAAGTATTTAATTTTACTTCTTTTCTCGCACCATTTTATGTATATTCTTTGAAATTGTCAAAAACCTCCCGATAAACAGAGTCTGTAATTATTCCTCGGTTTGTAAACGTTAGCAATAAGTTTCTCCTGGGGCCCGTTTTCGGCGTGCCGGACGACGGTTCTTTGGGCACGGTATGCGGAGACCCCCGTCTGCATGCGAACCCGAATTTCGTCGTTTTTGTATCATCGCAGTCTGGCCAAGCGACTTTCTTTGCCGCGTGCCACGGATTTTCGGTAGGAGTCCTCACGGACAGCCAAGCAAGGTGGTCGTTCGTGCACACTAAATCCTGATTAGTTTAGCCAAGTGGTTTAGCCGATCTACCGCTACGATCCTGGGAGACCGTAAAGTCCGGCTGCAACCTTCAGTTCACTATACATGAACGTACACTTGCACGTATTATGTGATTATATCTTACAAGGAAATGCTCGCTCTCTTGCCGAATTATCCCATTTTGATCATAATGAGACGCTTTATACGATAACTTAAAATAATAGACGCATATCTTCCCAAGGAATAGAAGTTATTTGTAACGTCGTTACTTTTTATCGTTACTTTGTTACAATAACGATTTGATAATAATGTTACGAATTTTTTATAGTGGTAATGGTAACACCAGAAGTTGGAAAAGTCACTCGTTACTGAAAAATGTAATTTGTTATTTGTAACGAATTACTTTTTACTCGTTACTTATAACGAATGAAGTAAGTGTGTCAATGCAAATTTATAAGTAACGAATTATTTCTTTTAATAAGTAACGGGTGATGGTGACAAGTTTTTTTTTAAGTAATTTTCTCAATCTTAGCGCGATCTTAGCGTTTAGTTAGTTATCGTTACAATCATAAAAAATTGTAAGGTCAAATTATTATCAAATTGTTATTGCAAAAAGTAACGTAAAATTAAAAAGTATGTAAAAATAACGTTTATTCCCTATATTTTTTATGTGCTTTCTTTTTCTTTCACCGGACAACTTCTCATAATTTTCTAACTATTCCTTATGTATTTTATAACATTTCAAAGATATATACTGCAGTAAATACCAACTATTCTAAAAAATTTTAATGGATGATTTCTTGTATAAATTCAAGAAAACTTTATATGTCCGAAATAGTTTAGTTTCAAAGGTATTAAAGTTGAAAAATTTTGTTTTTTTCCAAAAATTTCGAAAACTAATCGGGTTATTTTGATGAAACTTTATATAAGTGTAAAATTTCATCAAAATAACAAGAGTGGTTTTCGAAGAAATTTTCTTCCACTTTGACATTTTTGAAACTTTAGGCCGTTTTGGATACATATAGAAGTTTTTGTCTTCAGATCATATGAAGTTTTTGTCTTGAATTTGTATGAAGAATATATCATCCTTTAAAATCTTTCAGGATACTTTATTTTAGTATTCACTCTATATAATCAAGAAGAATTAAATGGCATTAATTATCATTAATTAGGAGCTACCTTGCACAATTGAAGAGCTAATTTCAAATGCAGTAGTCCATAAAAATATATATGAGAGAGTTATATTTCAAGCCTATACTTATATATGTTATAGCTATAATATAGCTATAACATATATAAGTATAGGCTTATAAAAATTGGAAGGGACAATGGTAAACGCTTTCTCTTCCTGGTTAATGATTTAGATGAGCTTTTCGAGTTGTCAGCGACTTTTTATTGTCCGCTCGCCAGCAACGAATGCCCGATGCAGCAATTTTATTATAACCGCAATTAAGCCTATCTCGGTTGTTCAAGCGTTTCCACGAGATCAGGAGGGAAGTCGGCCGGCAAAAATGAATACGTCTGACGGATTTGTTTATCTTCCGGCGTGTTGTACTATTTACACGTCTGGATTTTGCATGATAGCGCATGACATATATTTTATGGCATTTGTATAACCAGTCAACATATATTTATATAAATTTAAATTGGAAAATTTATTCGTTGCGACAAATCGCGACAAATGATGGTAATGATGCTCAACTGCAAATTTAACTTATCTCATTATCAGTAATATCGTCGATCTACTTTATTGTTACTTGACAAATAGCGATTCGTGTACAACGCAGGGCGCTCAAATATTCATTTCGTAGAATTTAACGAGGTATTCAATCATTTGTTACATTATTCAAGCAATTTGTTTTCCAAACGCAAACGCAAAATATAATTACCGATATTTTTCTTTCTTTCTTTATATATTTAAATGTACTAACTCTTTTAAATTGCTTGAATATTTAAAGGTTACATAGGTATATGTAGTCATAAAACTTGAGATTAGCTTTTCATCGAGCAATTTTAAAGATATAAAATATTTTTTACATACGTACACAACATAAGATTTCTAATCTACATGAAACAGTTTGAATATATTTTACTTTTTGTGTTAAAAATTTCAATTTTAGTTAGAACTAAGTTAATAAAAACTTTATATGAAGTTTAGCGCGCAACGCGACTGTTGTTGGATAAAAATTAAAAAATCAGTCCCTACAATGTGTACGCGTGCGTATGTATAATGGTTAAATTTTGTAAAGAAGATTACTAATCTGTTTTTCTAACGAAAAATTAAAATCCAACAATCTAATTTCATTTCCTTTTTTTTTTTTTTTTCAAAGAAACTGAGAAGATGAATTTTAAACGAATTTCTCTTAAAAAAATGTCAAGATTAAATCATTTGAATATTTTCAACTTAAACATTATTTTTTAGGAAGATAAAAAAATTAATTACATTTATGTTGAACTGCAGTTAAATGTAAATTTCAAAATGAAGTTGGACTATCGCATCCAATTATATATACAAATTACATATACATCAGCCAATGCATAAAAAGAATAAGAAAAAAAGCAGTTGCATAATGATTACACGTATAGCAACGCGATTATACATATAGCGTCGTCGTCGTCGCTCTAATCATTCTTATCCTTGTCGTCATGAACATCAACGTCATTGTCATCGTCGTCGTCATCGTCATTGTCGCCGCCATCGACTTCCGCGTTACTACAGTCATCAACAGTGATAATAATTACGATCCAGCAATAACGACGAGCGCAGAATGGCCGGTCACGAAACTCGCTGCATCATCCGCCATTCTCGTTGGAAAAAATTAACGACTGGCTCAAAGCCCTGGCCACCCTCGCTTCATTCGTGCCACCACTGTCGTGCCGTCGTCCAATTTGCATTTTCGTCCCGAACAACATTCTCGTTCCGAACGTATTTCCGCGTACGTGACGTCGTATGCATAATGCCCCTATGCGGTGTTTTCATCGCTCATAGAAGGGCTCCTCTGTATGGACTCGCGGCTTCTCGCGAGTTTCACCCGTTGCACGCCCGAGTGGAAGATGCTACTGGTGCACTCGCGCGATTGCAGAAGAAGAAAAGGGTGATTACGTTCAGACGTGTCGCCATATACGTGTGTTAAATTATCGAGTACTCCTCTGGGTTTAATTACTTTTGTCTCGCCACTGCGGTGCGATATCGTCCACGACGACATCTTCGCCAAAGGCTGGTTGGTACCGGTGGGAACTAACGTGGCTTTTAATCCAGGTGAATCGCATCGATATCTCCCGAAGGAATAAGAACGCGATAATTTTTTTGGAAAATATATTTAAAGGAATCAGGAAGTTTATTTATTTAATTTTATACTTATTTGATTTTTCTTGCAAAATAAACTTATTTAATTTCATTGTATAAAGTAAATTTAAAGATTATGACATTTATAGTTATTTATTTAATTTTCTTGCAAATTTAGGAAAAGTCAGGCAAATTATAAAAATATTGCGCGTTACGCAATTATGGAATTATTCGCGCGAGTGTTGACAGATACTCTATATGAAGAGCATAAAGTCCACTGCGACAACAAGCGCCAACGTAGAAGCCGCTTCAGCAGAAGTTATGATTGCTACGAAACGTTAATTTTCGTCGCGGCGGGGGCGAGCGAAAATTTACACGGCCGTTCGCGTAACATGCGCGTGGATATCAAAATGACAAATTGCGTGTATCATGACGGCGGGCCAAATATTTTCGTGGGCACAACGAATAAACCAAACGAAAAGAAGAGGACGGATAAATTCGCGCGGTTTTTCCATTCATGATAAAAATAGCCGCGAGAGACAGAAGGTGACAAAGATACGCGCTGAAAGCCGTGTCGTAAACCGGCGCGGTGTGATCGTGATTAAATTAATTCAACCACTTTAAATCTTCAAACGTAATAAACCGAGTTATAGCTCGTTTCGACGCAATCGTATGAAGTGGACGGCGGACGTTCGCGGCGCGAAGATGAGACACGTAATTTTCCCTTCCGCGTGATTCATCGCAGGAAAGATTGGAAATCGTGATCGAGGCGTAATTCAGTAAGAATGACTTTTCTGAATTAAATTACAAAGCGGTAACTAAGGAAGAACGCAAAAGAGCTTCTGCTCGGCTCGAGAAGCGGAAGAATCACTTGCCTTTTCAGCGTTACATTCGCTCGCCGCGCGAGCACGTGCTCGGCAAAGTTTGAACACTCATCCTTTATTCGTGATAAGGCGCGTCGGTTGCGTTGGTCGGGCCGTCTCTCGCACTTAGCTTCGTTCACGAGATGCTCCGAGCCGCCCTCGAGCCACAGCATGCCTCCTCACAAAGTAAACTCTCGTTATATTATCAGGCACGAAGCTGGAACGAAGAACTTCGTACTTTGCCGAGGCGCGCCTAGTACGTCTCCTCGATTACACGGTTCTCTCAGCGAGAAATATCGGCGCTTCGTTTGAGGGGAGAATAATGAAAAATACGATGCGCGAGTTATCGCGGGTCAATCGAGGGGTAACTTTCAGTAACTGCCTAAGTTCCTCGGAGCTGTGCTCCGTGAATTACACGTGCCAGAGAACATTTCGCGCTCAATCTCGTTAGAGTCTCGTTGGAGTCCGTCAATTCGCGTTTTAATTTCACGATGCCGTTACTCTGAATTACGTTCAGTTAATCTCAAATAAAATTTATTTAAAGAAGAAGATTTATCAAAGATAAAGAAAAAATGCTATGGTATTTGTCAAATAAAAAGAGCTAAACTTAAATCAAGTAAATTTATTTTAAAGTGTGCTATTTTCTTTGATTGTAGAAATTAAAATGATATAAAATTAAATATATATATATATATAAAATCATATGCATAATAACTATATAAAATTATTTAGGTAAACCAGAGGCAAAAAAACTTGCATTATTAAATTTAACGAAGCCAATCGAAGAATTTAATACTCTATCTTATTTTTATAAATATTATGAAAATTAATTTTAAAAAATTGAGAAATTAGTTTAAATTTAATTTATTGCATAATTAATGTATAAAATTTAATAGTGTTGTAAATTATACTAATTTAGTTTTCTATTAAAATATTTAGTTGCGTTTGATATTAAAATATAATAAATTTATGCTAGTAAAACCATTGAATTCTCTAAATAATAATAGTCTTTATTAAATTTTTGTTTGCAAAGATTATTTCATAATATTGTTTGTGAAATTCATAGATAAAACACAGGATGTAATAGAATATCTTATACCATTATATCTACGCTAAGTGATAGTTTCAATTTTGACAACATATAACAATATTACGTTGATGTTACTCTGAGCGTGAATTTCGCAAAGATGCGAGCGGTGAATTAACATTAAGACCTAATTTAATTAAACTGTGCCGCAAACTCGGCGTGAGAGTAGCTATTCGCTAAATAAGAGACGAGCTTCGTCCTCGATAGCGGTTCGTGATCCCGTTACGTTCCCTCATAGTTCTCTCAGGAGCATTTCTGTAAGGAATCGATATGACTGTGTATGAATGTGCAAGCGGTAAGCTAATTTATTTCACATATTTAGCCGTAGCGTATTGCTTAATAAATATAGGTCGCTAATATGATCAGCAGATAATCTCCACGTATTACTTTATATCTCTGCCTGTTTCGTATTCGACTTTCATGTAACTTATTAAATTTGATTCCGGATTTGAATTAACTCACAGATTGATTTAAGAAATATATTAAAGATTCAAATTTAGTTTTTTATTTACGAGTATACATATACGATAAAATATGGATATTATTTAACTTTGAAACTAAGCAATTTAACAACAGAAATGGATTGATTTACGTTTGTTTAACACATGGAAGTTAAAATAAAATAACAAAATGTTATTTAATTCAAAAGATTGAGTTACTACTGTTCCTTTGGCATCTATAACAATGCAGAAATAGAAATAGAAATAATAGGAGAAACCGAGTTAACTAGAAATATTCGACAATTTTGAGTCGATATTTTTCGATTTTATATTTAAGTACGATTTTGTTTCAAATACAATCTCAAAATATTTTATACGATTAATTATTTATTAAATAGTCTTAAAACAGCCTATGGTCAAACTTAAAACATCTTATAAGATCGAATTATAAATAGAATTATTGTAAAATCTATCGAATGATCAATTTATTTTCTGAATTAAAAAAAGATCCAATTTAAATTCGCCTAATATTTCAAGTACATTAAGATATTCTTTATCATTTTAAGTCATCTTTAGTTATTACCGTGCATTATTTTTTTTTTATGACTGTCGTTTCATTGAATAATAATCTCTGTCCGCTTGATTCGTAGAGCAGTACGAACCCTTCCGGAAAGATTCGGGGGTGGGAAGTGGGTAACAAAAAGAAGGTAGCACATCGGCAAAGCTGATTCATCGCTTTTACGCGGCGGCGAACGAGGGGAAGATAACTCGTTTGTCCCTGGGTTCCGTATCCGATGGGTTTGGCTTCTTATCGGACAATTCGAATGAACTTTCTCTTCAGATCAGAGAGAGGGGCGGAAGTTTGTTTCGCTATTTGCCGCCGCAGCGACGGCGACTTGCCTCGGCAGGAGGACAGAACGGTTGTGGGAGGAAATTATTTGGAGGAAGTTCCTTGATATCGGAATTTGCGGGGTTGAAGGAATGCCGCGAGACTTTCTCTTGGCTTTTTACACGAACGCCTGCCGTCGTCGTTTCTTCGTCGTCGTCGTCGTCAGTGGCGGCGGCGGCGGCGGCAGACGACGTGCGGTAAAGCGGGTTTTCGTTAAGAAACTTCGACCCTTCCACGAATCTTTGTAACGTAGTTTAGCTCCCGGCAAAATGGCCAGATAACGAGTGGACTCTTTCGGAAATCTGGTGCGACAGCGATTACCGCGCGCAGTAATCATCGATTTCTTCGTTCTTTCTCTCTCTCTCTCTCTCTCTCTCTCTCTCTCTCTTTTGCGCGCGCGTGAGATTTTATCTGGACCGAACCGATAAAGATGCTCCGTAGGGATAGCGCATATAAATTCAAACAATTCCCAGTGCGCACTCTTAATTGTTGGAAATTGTTGGAACAGAGATATGTCTAAAAGATTTACGTAGATGAAACATTTTCATTGAGAAGAATGTTATTGCAAATAGTTATACGATTCTTTTAAGTAAGTAATAATATCAGTATCTTTAGTAAAAACCCGTATCTTTAAATTAATCGATTTTTCTATTAAAGCAGAAAATATTTGCTATCAGTTTTGTTACGGAAAAAAACTTAAAAGAGAGTACTTTATGATTATAAAATCTGATTTTTAATTGTTAGATCTATCGTTTCATTACTGAATTTTTCACAGCTTTGTATCAAAAACGGATGGCGAAATAACTGAGTAATTTCGGCTGTCCGCTAGAAACGACCGAAGCAAGAAACATGGTTAAATAATCGCTATTAATTCGATATTTCTGAGATGCATTAACGTTTGATGAAAGATTCAGCTGTCTTAATGAGATGCGAGCGCGCACAAAATTCGTGCACTGGTCAATGAATATTTGATATAGACCATTTCACAGATTCTCTCTCCTTCTCTCTCTCTCTCTTTTCTCTTCTCTCTCTCTCTCTCTCTCTCTCTCTCTCTCTCTCTCTCTCTGTCTCTCTATGTCTCTCTTTATCTAACTATCGTACAATATGAATTCTGAAATATGTTCTCCGATTCAAGGTACCTAAAATGTTGATATAAATCATGAATAAATATTTTAACATTGTAACTTTATTATTGCGATTATGATATATTCTTTATAAATATATAAATTCGTTAGAGAACTTCGGTGTCGTTTATTCTTATAATTTATTTATTCTTAAATTTTCTCTTATAATTTGACTAATTTTATTTTAAATGGAAATAATTTTTTTTATTTAAGATAATGATATTTAAGATTTCAATGGAAACAATAAAAATAAGTAAAAGACTTTGATAAAAAACTTTGATATAAAATGTATCTCAATACATTCAACATTAACTTTACACGAGATTTTCAAAAATTAAATAATAAAAGATAATTTTCTTTTAGAAAGAATTAAAAAGATAACATTATTTGCTGCAATATTTTAATATTAACAATTGTAATAATTATGCTATAAATAAAAATACTTGCATTCCGGAAAAAGTAGTTGTTTATTTTTAGACACTTGTGCATTAATGTAATATCCTTGAAAAAAATTATTAATATCTTGGTATTCTCATTGGAAGCAATTTTAATTTAAACAATTTTATTTTAAAATAAATTAAAACTTTCCCCTATATTTAATTTGATAAAAAAATTTTAATAGAAAAGCGAGTTCAAAATTATGGGTTTAATGAAAGAAATTTAAATGTTATTAAATAATATTTTATTAAAATTATAAGATCAAAATCTTAGAAAATTCTATGCATCTATAAAATTCTGTATATTTAACGAACGGTATCTTGCGATTTATTTATAAAAGATTGTGGTTTTTACACATAACTGCGCGGATAACTAATTTGTTATCCCGCTTTTGTCAGATCAGGTTTTACAAATCGAGGATATAAATCGTCTCGCTCGTAGCTTCGTACGTTGATATAAAGCAAGCATTTTCTGCAGACAACACGCGAGACTTCTGTAACTGTGTTATTCGACTTCATCGACTTGCAATATTGTCAGTCGTATTTCTTCTTGCCTTTTTTTCGCTCTCTTTCTGTCATTCTCACACTTCCGTTATATGCGATATCGCTTTATTGGCTTATACTAATAGATTTATAGCTTCCCGTGGGAATTCTGAGGGAGAAAAGGCAAACAAACAAACGAAGAGAGGGGAGGGGGGAGAGAGAGAGAGAGAGAGAGAGAGAGAGAGAGAGAGAGAGAGAGAGAGAGCACCTGTGTAGTGCCTATAAAATTAATACGCATGAAGCACAGCAATATTCGTAAACTGCCTGTAATTATAAAAATTCATAACATTCTTATAATATTATACAACCAAATATTTGTGTTACACAATTATATGTAGATTACACTAATCTTGTTAATTACACTTAATTATACGTCCCTTTGTTTTTTAAAAACCACATAAATTTTCGGCAAAACACGTTGGTTAATATAATTATATAAAAGGACACTCTTTTGACCATTTTTGAGATGAAATCTTTCTCTAAAATGATGCATTTTGTATGCCAACCATCGCTGGTAGGTAAATTTAGCGAGGGAAATCCTTTTTTTCCCTCGCTAAATTAAATGCGTTTCCGGTTTTCTCTTTCGAGACTTTGAGACGATTATTTCTCAGAGCGGCTCTTCGTCGGTACGCGTCACGAACAGAATAGAATTCGCGGCGACGATTTCACAGTTTTTCCTCCGCATGCGTCCCGTTTCCATGCCTCCCTGCGTATCACCGATGAAATCCACAGTCTTTCCGCGAACGCGCGTTTATCTATTCGCGACGCGTTCAACCTTCGATCCTCTAAAACGCGATCTATACGGCATGAAGAAGCAACGATTGGCCTCCGCCATCGACCTCCGTAAAAGGATTGACTGCAGTCAATGCAGTAGGTGGATTTTCCGCGCGACGCGGTATCGACGTTCCGGGGGATTTCACACGAATCCGACAATGGGAACCGCGACCGCGCGGGGATACGACTTTCCTGCGACTCGGCGAAATAAATTGAAATCCCGAGGGTGACTGCGGCGGCTGCGATCTCGTAATTTGCGGCGCGAAAGAAACCTCCGTAGAGACGACGTTTTAACGTCATCCGCGTATGCGGCGTTGTTCCTTTCGTCCGAAACTATGAAAAATCCCAGCGATGTCTACCGCCGACGATAAGGTTAATAAATTACCATACATCCGTCTTTAGCTCTTCTATCCGAGTTTGCAACCGCGTCGCGAGCGCCGTCCATTACGACGCACCGAGTGAAATATTACGACGTAATTCGGTCGAGTGTCACTGGAGCAGGTACACTAGTATAAATGACTGCTGAATCTCTGCTTATTTCTCTGCAGACGTGAGGTTTAAAGTAACATTTTTCTAAAAGAAAAGCACAAAGTCTCCCTTTATTAAATATATATTATTTCTTTTTGTAACTTTAATATTTTCTCTCTATTAATTTTTCAAATTGTACTTTTTCGTGATACTATAATAATACTTAAGTACTTTTCAAATTCTAATTATTATTTAACAAGAAATACGTTATAAAACGAATCTTTTATTTAGGACAAGGATTTAATTATTTTATAACATTTTTAAGTTCTGTTTTAATAGAATGATCCTAGCTTTATAATTTATCGTTTGAATTATTATTCTAGACCAGTAATAAATGATGTTTGTGTAATAAAATTAGCTCTTATTATTTTAATTTCTTTTTAATTTTAATTATGTAAAACGCAATAAGAGAAAGAGATTTAATAATTATTTAAAACTGAACTTCACATTCAAATTAATCATCTTTAAGATCGATACATGTTACATTGTATTTTTTCTGCTTCTTGCAAAATTTTACAGATTACAGACATTTTCTTTGGCGAAATCTCCGTTGAGGGCTCGACCGTGACAAATCGTGAGGCACAATCGAACGAGCGACTGGCGACGCAACGCGTCGCGACGCTTTCGAAAGTGGAAGTTCGCAAATTCAATTTCCTGATTCCACGCGGCGACGCATATTCCGCCGTCTCCGCCGAAATACGCGAAGCGTGTAAAACCGACAGGCTGCTAAGGAGTTCTCGCCCAAGCAACCGCTTTTCGACGGAGTTTCCTCTTGCTGTGAAAAAGGTACGACAGAAAGTTTCACGTGCGCGTCAAATGTTTCACGCTTGCCATGCCACGCATTCGAATCTTCTTCGTGGATCCCACAAATACTTACGAAACACGATTAGGATAAACCGATGGAGACGAATCCGCGAGGAAACTAACTGCTAAAGCAACTTGGAGAAGATTGAGAAGTGACAGAGTGCTTAAACGCTTCGCTAATATATTCGTTGGAGTGTACTCATGTTTGTCATATTTTAGCAAAGAAAGTGAAGAAAATAAGTATAATTGAAAAGACAATATATATTATTATATATAACATATATATATATATATATATATATATATATAATAATAATAATATATATTGTCTTTTCAATTATACTTATTTTCTTCACTTTCTTTGCTAAAATATGACAAACATGAGTACACTCCAACGAATATATTAGCGAAGCGTTTAAGCACTCTGTCA
>NW_017304770.1:433242-433820 GCF_001594115.1 Trachymyrmex septentrionalis
TTTTTAATATGATGGAACCGTATACTTACATATATCTTATGAAATTTTCATGAAGGAAAGGATAGGCGAATTTTACGATAAGTACGGTTTCATATCACACTAAAAATGATTTTAAAATAATCCTATTGTTTGTTTAATTTTTAACAGTTTCCGAGATATCGACGTGGGCAGATCAAATAGAAATCGCGCGGTACTGTTTTCCAAATAATTTTCCAAAATTCATTACAGTAATAATCAAGATATATTGTTAATGTCATAGGCATTTATTTCATCCTCTCGGAACCTATCGAATTGTGGCAATTTTGTCGGGAATTTTTATTTCAAAAGTCTAACTTATACCCCTTCCTTCCTTCTCAAAGTAATCCCTTTGAAGGAGCATTTTTAATAAAGAAAAGAGATTCATTGCTAAGCATTTTTTATTTTTGTCTAACTTCAATAATTTTTGAAATATCAACGTGGAGATTAAATCGAATGCATATCATTAGATATAACAAAATAATCATTATTAAACGTTTCCTTCTTTGTAAGTAATTATTTTCTTAATAAAAGTAATATATATATATATATATATATATATA
>NW_017304770.1:434045-436633 GCF_001594115.1 Trachymyrmex septentrionalis
TGTGTGTGTGTGTGTGTGTGTGTGTGTGTGTGTGTGTGTGTGTGTATTCCCTGTTAATATCAAAGAAATTAAATTCGTCGAAGTCAGTTTCGATCGTTGTTTGAGATCCGATACACGGTATTATTTCGAGCGATCGCGTCGCATCAGAGCGAGCCTCTACGTGAGAGAGTCGCGAGAAAGCCGCGCTCGGACGGGCTCCTTTTGTTTTTCTACGGACAACTCGCGCGCGATGCATTTGGTAGCTGATTCAACCATATAAAGCGACAAATGTCCTTTTACGGCGGCCATTGCCATCCTGGGACCGCGTGCCGGGAGAGTCCGGTATCTTATGCCAGAACTTTCCTAGTAGCGGACGAAGATGTTCCTCCTTCGGCACAAGCGTTTGATTAAAATCCTTAATGATCCCTCGCTTGGCCACGACGAAAACCAATAATCCTGTTCACGATGTGATTCCTTTTATTTTCTCTTATTTTTAACACATTTCGTGTGCATCTCAGAAATAACGTTTGCTACAAAATTTTGTTGTCTCAAGGAGTTTTAATGCCATATATGATCAATATACAGTGTGACAAAAATGTACTCACAAAGTTTTATGTTTATTAAATTAGTAACTCAAAAATACAAATTCTGGAACGTTAATTATAAAATACCTCATTAATCTTATATTAAATGTAAAACATATTTATAATACATATGTATTCAAAATGATCATCTTTAGCTTTCATACAAGTTGTAAGGCGTTTTAATGGTGCATCAATAATGGTCGCCCATCTTTTCATGAATAAATTCTATCAAATAATCAATAGAGCGCTCCAACCGAAATTCTTTTGGTGCAAGTCTTTTTGATATTTAATAAGATGTAATTAACATTCTAGAGAATTTGATTTTTTTTATATATAAATGTTATTCCGCAATTAGCAAATGGATGTTATTTATAATTTAAAATGATATCTTTAATTTTAGTGGCAAATATGTCAGCTTAGTATCTAAGTAATTATTTTATAAACGTACAAAACTTTTGTAACCACTTTTTTATCATCTTATAAACATTATATACAATTTGCCTGTTTTCCATATAGTTTGTATTTATAAATTTTTGAATATTTTATCATTGTATTTGTACAGATATAATTTTTCGAAATTTATTAAAATAAAAATTACATAAGATCTATATAAGAATGATAATATCTTCGAACATTAATAATTTCTAAAAATAAGATAAGATTAAAAATTATAGAATAGGCAAATGCAACAAGTATATAATTGAGATAACACATGCATTAAAATACACTTCTCGAAGATCAAAGATTTTCTAAGATCAAAGAACAAAAAACGATCTTTGAATCGTTTATTCAATTTGATACGATCGTTATACTGCTGAGTTTCATTTTGTTTCTCATAAATCTCCAATGAAGAGTTCGACTCTCGTTAAAGGTTTTCTAGAAGAAATATATTCTTCAACAAGTCAACTTGATGGACAAATGGAACTTATTCACGATTTTCATTATCCTAACTTCTCTGTTTTATACACGAAAAAAATCTGGCATTATTTTGTATAATGTACAAGCATATTTCTACAGCGTGCTAATTTATTGTAATTATTCGATTTACAATATCTTATAAACTTTTATATATCATTCCCTGAATGTTTCTATTCCATTTTCTTATGACAAATTAAGAACTGGGTGAGCAGTTCAATTGTGTTCAATCAGATTTTGTTTCTAACTACTAATTATTCTTGCATACAGAGACACATATCATACACAGTTTGTAGAAATGTATCTCCAACCAAAAACTGTAAAATCTAATTATGTATATATTTTTTCAGGTAAACTTCGAGGAAAAAATTTCGAATGTTGGAGATTGTTCGCGAATTCTCGAATACTCTGTCCTCGTAAAACGGCGAAAGGATATCACTCCAAGCAGGTAAGCCCTCGTACAAACAGCTATCATTATTTTCTCTCGCTCGCGCCTGCAATCCAGTTCGGTATGTCTTTCTTTGTTCATTAGACGTGCGGATCTCTTTCTCCCACGCAATATACACGCACTCCGCACGCACTCGCGCGCGTGTCGGACGGACGTTCCTCGCGTGCAGCTGCCACTTGAAGCGTGTACGACACGTTAACCGTACCTGTTACGCCCAACGCGCGTCTACAGCGATATCATCAATAAACGTAGTGAACTGTCGCGTTAGATTAGCTTTCCAGAAATATTTAAGAATTAATGTAGTAGATTCTCGATTTTTTATCGTGTCATCTCGACTGCCATATTATCAATGACGATTATATCTGTATTTATATTGATTAAATTTTTCTTAAGAAATTCTTCAGAAGATATTTGAATATTCTGGATACATCCCAAAGTAACTTTCTTATTAGTATATAAATTCTATTTGCTATTTTTAGATCATTACATATTAATGTATAAATAATTGTACAATCTTATATAATTACATATTAATTACTACATTACATATTAATATATAATAGTACAAAATGAAAACAAAATTAATTTTATTGTTGGATTTTTAAATGCGTGTACATTATAGTTTTCTGTTGTTACACTTAAAATAAAATAAATTTAAAAAA
>NW_017304770.1:436733-437773 GCF_001594115.1 Trachymyrmex septentrionalis
AAATACGAAGTATTTACCTGATTACTTGAACACAAATAATAAATTATTTGCGTTTGCGCACGCTAGAGTCGATAATTACATTTTATTAATCAGGGATTTAATGGGTACATTTCGTGCGAAAAGCGCAAGTCTGAAATTGTATAAACTTTCAAACATCTTAATTCGTGTGCAGATAAGAGATTCGACAGAATGCGACGAGAACGGAGAAACTCGAAGGGCGAGAGTGGCCCCCGTGATTGGGAAAGGAATCAGAGTAACGCAACGGCCGGGCCAGTCGGCGCGATCGACGAAATTAAAACGATTCTTTTTTGTCTCATGCGATATCAACGTTAATTCGCGGTATCTCCGCCGATATATTATCTCAACGACGTGTGCGTGATACTTATTTCGATAACCACCGCGGCGCGACATTGTATTTTATATCGAATAATCAAGCCGGGGGTACCACTTTGCCTGGTATAATTATCGCTGTCCAAAACGAAATGCAAATAACCCCTCTCTCCTGTCCTGTGGTCGTGGTATTTCAGTGCGAGCATACCACGCGGCGATATTATCTTAAACGTTGTAATATATTTAATGACGTAAGAAACGGGTTCAAATGCGCGCGTTACGTCGCGCAACACCGCTATCCGCTTAACATCCACCAAGTCGAATACTTACGAGCTCCATCACTGTCGGACCAGTGCTTGCCAGGAGATCGTAGAGAAAGAGAGAGAGAGAGAGAGAGAGAGAGAGAGAGAGAGAGAGAGAAAGGAAAGAAGGGGTGATTAAGGGAGAATGAAAGAAGCCAAGCAACTGGGCCGATATAGTTTATGTCTTGGTTTATGTCGTTATCCAGACCAGACTAGTCCCTTCGCACGCGTGTAAAATCAGTATCGGTTCGAACGAGGCTCATGAGGTTGATGATCGTCAGCTAAACAGAGTCGAGAAGAATTTCTTTAAAAAGAATTTGTAGAAATGTTAAAATCGAAAATACAATAGTAATCGAATAATGTAAAAAATGTTATATATATATATATATATATATATATATATATATA
>NW_017304770.1:438099-442846 GCF_001594115.1 Trachymyrmex septentrionalis
TATATATATTTTTTTTTTTAAACCTGAGTTCTCTATAAACACTATTGCTTATTATAAAAAAAAAATATAATTATAATGTATATTAGCGTTTAAAAAGATTTCATCCCAGAAAGTACAATAAATAACGATTTATCTATTTATCTCCATATCTTAATATGAAACGATGCGTTGTTGGATTACATCAGGATAGCTACTGAGAACTAAACGGATCGTAAAGTTGTACCTTTGACGGATCGCGCGCGTGACTATATCGCGATTATTCGATACACCGATGAAGAGCATAAACGGATATGACAGTTAAGGAACGATTGAATCTCTCGTGAATATTCGATCGAGCGGATCTTCACAGAACACAATTGCAAACACATACGATGCGGCCGAACATCTCCAGCATTGGAATATTGGGACGTTAGGTGGATAACGGGAGGTAAGCTAAGTGGTTGAAGGCTCAAAGGGATATAACCAGTTATTGAAGTGATATTGCAACGTATCGATCGATAAGAGAGAGAGAGTGAGAGGGGGGAGAGGGAGAGGGAGAGGGAGAGAGGGAGGGAGGGAGAGAGGGAGGGGGGAGAGAGAGGGGGGAGTGAGGGAAAGAGGGAGTGAGGGAAAGAGGGAGAGAGGGAGTGAGGGAAAAAGGGAAAGAGGGAGAGAGGGAGAGAGGGAGTGAGGGAAAGAGGGAGAGAGGGAGTGAGGGAAAGAGGGAGTGAGAGAAAGAGGGAGAGAGGGAGTGAGGGAGAGGGGGAGTGAGGGAAAAAGGGAGAGAGGGAGTGAGGGAAAGAGGGAGTGAGAAAAGAGGGAGAGGGGGAGAGAGGGATAGAGGGAGTGAGGGAGAGAGGGAGAGAGAGAGAGAGGGAGGACCTCCCTCGATGTCGTGGATAACCACAAAGCGCTATAATTGTCTGAGCAATCTATCAACGGGTGATGAGGGAGGATTAAAGGGGGGGGGGGCAGATGATCGGGAAAGATGCGCGTAACACAATCCGGAAGTTGCAATCAGGCGGGGCTAAAACCTTTGAGAAATAGGACAATCAATTTATCCTGTTATGTTTTAATTGAGAAGTTATCATATTTAAAGTTTCGAGGAACCCAAGTTAAATCGAAACACATGAAATATAAGCTTATGAACGTATCGAGCAGGTAGAATTTCTCGTGTCGGTCTTTATCGTTTTGATCGCGAACACGTAACTTATCGCGAGACATCGGAGCTGCCGCGAGCGAAGAATTATCCGTCGGAGAAACGGAACCGAGGCCGAGCTGACGTTTAACAGGAAGTCAGATTAGGAGCACGGTGTCCTCGCGCGGTGGAATCCGCGCTCACGTTGCTGGTAGTATTTAGCGTAGAAATACGGTTCGCAGTTTGCACCGGTTACCGGTTACCATTGCTATCCATAGTGAACGCATGCCTGCGGTTAGGTTCACGGATATCTTATCAAGAATACCTGGACATGCTCCAGCGGCACCTGTCTGTCCTCATTCACTTTTACTCGCGTATATAAATCGGAAAAGGATGAGCAGTCCTGACGCGCGAAATAAATTGCCAGAATTAAATGATTATTGCCCCGATCGCTTGAAATAAGAAAATCCGATTTTATCTGTGATTAAAATTTTGTCCGATGTAACTAAATGTTTGTCGAGAATAAATAGATTGAAGGAGAAATTAGAATTGAACATTAAATTGATATTTTGTAATGTTTTACAATTTATAATATAATGAATATGAAACATTCAAATCAAGGTATCCCTACTTTATCCTGGACCTTGTATGGCTTACCTATACTTGGCGACTTTTTTTTTGCTGAATCCAAAATTGAAAATTTATTATTAGAGTCAAAAGAGAATCATTTCTGAACATTAAAAAATTATATTTACAAATATTTACATGAGCAGTGAAAATTTTAAGAAAAAATGTTGTAATATGGCCTATACGTTTTGCTTCTTTTTTTTTTAATAAAAAAATGTTATAGAAAATAAGTTGATCCATTGTTCTTCTTCTAACAGTTATAAAATTATTAACATATATTGACATGTATTGACATATATTGACATTGTTGAATATGTAAAACCCACTTTAGACGATCTATAATTCATGACCAAATTTAGAACAGAATTCTATTATATTTATAATATTGCGTGCCGTATAAAGTACACTTAAGAATATATAAAGAACTATTTTATTGAACAATTGACTTATCTACTTAATTTATTTAGCCTCATAATGTGTTTAGCAGGTGAATTAAAATCAATGGTCTTAAATAACAAAAGTAGCAAAAGACGTTACAATCGATGTGTCTTAGAATGTTTATGTTAGTCATATTGGTTTTATCGTACAAAGAGTTTCCTCTTTTTAATTAAAAAATAAAATATTATGATGAAAATATAATAAATTAACGAAATATTACGACTACGTTCTGCATTTTACTTTACTGATAATGAACAAGTTGAATAATAAACTGATGCACTCGAATCAGACGAACAGCTTGTCTTATTAGCGCTATTTGTTGAACTTGCTACTTACAAAGCAAGTAGATCATATTAAGTGAAATGCTAATATGAATCTCCACGTTTATTGATGCGAATAAATAATATTATTTATAAGACACTAATTGGAATGTACTTACCAACGAAGTTAATTGTAATTACATATATAGTTTACTTTATTGACAAGTACATTCTAATTGTGTTTGCGAACTATATCATCTTATGAATATATTATTTGTGCGCCAACCAAAAGCAGAAACTTATATTGACATTTTACTTAAATTTGATTTATTCTGAGAGCCACAAAATAATTTTTATTTTTATATTAATGAAATATTCAATCTTCTTAACAGTTTTATGATTATCATTCATTATGATATTAAAGAATAAAATTATAGTCTTATTTACTTCGTTATTGCCTTGTACTTTTAAACAGAGTTGGCAAAAACTAATATTTTTTTTTTTAAGAATAAAATATTGCGCTTTTTTGTAAACATGTCTTTAATGTTTCAAATGTAACTTTAACAATATTATAAAAAAATACATGTTTAATAGAGGTTACAAACATGTTTAAAAAATATATATTTTACCTATTTTAAAGCATGGTTGGTAAGAAAACATATTTTAAACATATATTAAACATATTTTAAACATATTAATAATACGTGTTAAAAACATCTATTAAGCACGTTTTAACATATGTTTTTTTACCAACCATGCTTTAAAATAGGTAAAATATATTTTTTTTCACATTATATTATATAAAAGAGAAGACATCAATTTTAATTGAAGAAAATACAAAGAGATACTGAGAACTTCTTGGAGGAATGGCCATTTCGAAGTTGGTAGCTTCTTAAAGGATCGTAATTTTACGCTTCATCCTTAAATAACAAGAGTTCAAGACGAATCCGGATTCCGAAGCCTCGCGGGGAAGAAAGGACGAACTACCCGTTGTAAGGCGGTGCACTTTGATCGCATTCAAGTTACGGATTCCCTGACCGAGTAGGTCGCTGCTAAAACGGGGGTTGACATTTTCCCTTTCTCTTCCTCGGGGATCTTCCAATCCTCTGTCTCGACCCACGGCGTTCCTCTTTCTTTCTATGTTTATCTCTCTTGGCCCCTCTCGCCGGCGGACGTGGCAGTGACTAATTATTTAGGGTGAGTTCACGATCAGCCCCCTCCCCCTTCTCTTTCTCTCTCTCTCTTCCTCTTGCCCTGATTCTTCCCTCCTGCCTCGATCCGTTCTGTTCTTCACAGGAAGGAAAGAGAGAGAGAGAGAGAGAGAGAGAGAGAGAGAGAGAGAGAAAGAGAGAGAAAGGCAAGTCCCATCCTCTCCTTTCTCCATAGCCATTTATTTTTCCCCTTCGGACTGCATTTCTGCGGAGCCAAACGGAACACTTATATGGACTTCGTCACCGGCGAACGCTCGTTTCGTGCCGACGTAGAGTATACCGCTACATCGTGGAGACTATTGTTTTGCACCGGTTAGGCCGAACTCCAGCCGAGGTAGGACTCGCGCATCGTCCTTATTAGCAATTCAAATTGGCGGCAATTTTTTGAGTGCATTTTTGACCTCCTGTATCGGGGGGGCCCATTCGCCGCGCCACTCTCCGGCTTTTGTCCCGGTATACACGCCGGATATACACTCGGGCGCGCCGAAACTCCCTCTCCCTTATTAAGGCCGCCCTCACCATATTAAGGATCATGTGCGCATTTAAGGACCTCGAGTAATAATTGGGCCTTAAGCCAGCGCGGGCATATTTTGCTCACTGCATTTCTCTGCATTTCTCCACCTCTCTTTCTTCCTTTTTCCTTGTCGCATCGTGGTCGGTGGGACGACGAAAGGGATCGCGAGCGGTCTGTAAATCGCATCGCGCGTGTTTGTGAAAGTCCTGCATTCACGAGGCGAAGCGTGCAATTGCCGTGGAATTGGGTTTAAGACATTCTTCAGTGGATTCCGCATGCATTGTATGTCAACGAACAACCTTGCAACGCGTTAACGCGATAATTGAAGACCTCCCAGGAAGTACTTGTATTAACAAGCGCCAAATTTATTGGGGATAATACACCGGTATAATTATAATTAGTATTGTCAAGAGACTCAAAATTAATAGCACTTGAAAGTATCAGAACGTTAAATCTACTACGAAAATATTATTCTTTTGAAGAAAAAAAGACAAAAAACTTAATTATTATATCTACATTTGCATTTGTTAACGAAATTACTTTCAACGCGATAATTTATTATTACGTATCGTATATTAAT
>NW_017304770.1:442946-445805 GCF_001594115.1 Trachymyrmex septentrionalis
TAAATATATATATATATATATAATTTTATGATAATACAGTATGTAGATATATAACTTGAGAAATACTCGAATAG
Source organism: Trachymyrmex septentrionalis (assembly GCF_001594115.1). NCBI lineage: Eukaryota > Metazoa > Arthropoda > Insecta > Hymenoptera > Formicidae > Trachymyrmex > Trachymyrmex septentrionalis. Next base: position 443,021 of record NW_017304770.1, read on the forward strand.
ATTTTATTCGAGAAAAAGATAGGATTAGGGTAACGAAACAGCCTCCGCCGCTTGTCGATGCATTAAAAATCCTCTTATCCGGACTACATTTGCTTCCTTAAAGGTACTTAAATTCGACAGTGCCACTCGTCCCCCTCTTGACTATCAACAAGAAAGTCAATATTTTTGTGCCCGCTCCGTCGCATTACGTCTAACAGTTATTTTCTCGATAAAATGCTGAAAATTGGAAAGTTGGAAAAGAAATGCAACGAATTTTCTTTGTTAAAATTTCTTCTTCCCCGAGTTCCTTCTGCCGAAGCATTTCTTAAAGTTTGAAGATAACAGTTGCTTGGCGCAATGATTTATCCATGTAAGGATTTGGAATGCGACGATTCGTCGAAGATACGTTTGTTGTTCGTTGTTCAAACAATCGTATATTTATTAAAGAGCTCTTTAAATATTGATATTCTATGTTGTTAAAGTCCTTTGAGTTTACTAGTCAACAAGAAACCAATGTTATTATGGATCGAATTATTGCTCGCGCCATTGGTTGTTTCTCCAAGAGCATCGTATATCTCCGACAGAATATTGGAGAACGCGAACTTTGCGATATATCCTCTGAAAGTAAATCTCTGTCGAATATAACATATATTCGGTTTTGTGTTTTCTTCTTCGAACTATCTCTGGTACACAGTTATAATTTTCTATTCTACATATTATATAAATTATATATTTAGAATTAATATATGTGTGTTTATTTAAAATTCTTTAAACAAATAAATTAACAATAAATATATCAATTTCCCCAGATGTGTATATATCTCATGTATTGTCTATAGCAAGCGTACAAAAATACATAAATATACACCCTATAAGCGCATAATATTATTTAATATTGAGTAATATAATATTTCAGGCATATTCTTATAGAATATTAAATGTAATATTTTATTAAAACTATAGTTGTGGGACTGGATACGTACATAAAATCACATCGTTATTTCATACATCAAATCAAACGTTATTTAAACACTAAGATACAACATATACCGATAAGAACTTTTCGTTACTTATGATGAATTCAAATTGCACTTATAAAAATAATTAATAGGTAATTAATTGATAAATATTTTAATAATATTTTAGGGATATTAAAAGCATAATACTAAAGATATTATGTATAATGTATATATAATAGCATCTATAGAATATTAAAAAATATTACATAATATTCTCTAAATATTATATAATATTATCTTATTTTTTTTAAATAATATCCATATAACATTCTAGGAATATTTTGCGCTTACAAGGTAAATACGTAAATTTTTTATTTGTATAGGACGTTTCTACATATATTATATCTAGTGATATCACAAAACGAAAGATTTTATCTAATTGTCTATAATGAAATAATTCTATAATCGAATAATTGAACGTATTTGTTATATATTGTTTGCTGCATTGTTGTCCTAGGGGATTGAAGAGGAAAGAAAAAAATCGCTCTTTAAATCTTACAGCTTGCTCATGCAAATGCGTCCAAAAGCAGGTCTCAGGTGCGCCAATAGCTAATACGTTGACATAAAATTTGTCAACGAGTTTTTACATTAAATTTTCGTTACTACCACGCGACTACGGTTCTGTAAATTCGAACTAACTAGCACACATACTACACATGGTGCTATGAACCGGCTGTGAATGTCCAATAAGCAAATTGAATGGCTCGAAAAAGGGTGTCGTGCGCTATATCTGAATATTCGAGGCGATGTGTTCCATGAGAAATTCATGATAGAGACATCGCGAAAAATCTTTCTCTCGTTCGCGAATCGAGTTTCCGGAACACGCCCATCTCCGAGTAGGAAATCTCCGTGGATTTGAATATCCCTCGGTCGAGTTGTGAAGAAGTAAATAGGAGGTTTCTTTAAGTAAGTAACAAGTAAATTACAAACTTAACTCTCATTTGAATGTTCAACTCGTAATCGATTTGCTGAGTGCATTTTTTTACGCGGAAATTTATAGAGCGAATCTATCTCTAGATTCTATCTCTAGATTTATCAAAGTTTAATTTAACTTATATTTTAGAATAAAAGAGTAATAACAGACACATAATGTAGTCAATATTGCTATAAACAAATTAATAGAAACAATAAAAAGAATATAAATACAATCATCTCGCAATTAAACATTTATCTTTTATTTTTTCAGCACATTAACATCTTTCTAATATAATATGCCTGATTGAGCATTTAATTATTAAAAATTGCTTGTCAATTTAATTTAATTTGTGATATTATTACAGCAGTTTAATTGCGTTTATAAGTCCGGAAAACTAATTCGGCGAAAACTAGTTCGAATGACTATGAATATGATATATTGTATATGCATGTACATTTATAATTCACATTAAATTATTTAAAGCATTAAAGATCTACTTTCGACCGTTATAGCCATTTAATTTCTATAATATTGGTTGTGTTTCTCACATACTCTCTAAATCTGAATCAGTGGATAATCACTGATACCAGTGCCAAGTATGCCACTGGTAATCAATGAATGAAATGTGAGATCCCCAACCTAACTAATCTTTATTATGTGATCTAATTAACCTTGTTTTAGTACATAAATTCAATGGTGGTATTGGAAGATTGAAATTATCATATAAATATCAATATATTAATTATTATAATGTTCAAACATTTTTCCTTTTATAATTGAACTTTACTGATTATCCAGTGCCAAGTATGCTGGATAATTAGTGGCTATTCACTGAATCACAGATTTATAGAGTCCTATGCGGTCTAAAATA
>NW_017304770.1:445905-452568 GCF_001594115.1 Trachymyrmex septentrionalis
CTTCAAGAAAGTATCAGCTAAACTTATAACGAGGAACTGATTTAAGAATTAAATGATAATTCTGTTGTACTTAAACCAGTTAGGAAGCAGAGAGCTACTGGTATAAGAAAAATAAATTACGTCGTTTGAAACGCAGTTATCTTATAAAGATAATTTCGCTCCGTCCTGGCACGTGTCTCTCTTCGGATCGTTTGTATATCGCTTGCACGTTTGCATGTTTGTTTAGATGTTCGTCTCGAAACGGCATTAAACTAGATGAGGAGTCTGAAGTTTACTTTTGGTTTCTTTGAAGAAACGATCCCCTAATTTTCTATAAGGATGATGGAAAGGATAGGAAGAGTACGAAGTGTATAAGAAATAATCTTAACAAATTTTTAAACTTTGTATTTGGTATAAAATACTTGCGCGCAAATAAACTATACAGCCCAATAAGTAGGATGATATAATTTATCCGAATGTCACATGGATAATAAATATATTTGTTTATCATTATATTGTGTAGCAACCAAGAGACATAAATTTTCGGTTGGTTTTCCATACTTATCCACATATGCATGTGCATGTTTGCTAAAGTTTGGTAAACATTAAGAACCCTACGGCAACATAAACTAATGTAAAGACAAGGTCTTCTTGAAATAATTTATAAGTAGCATTATACAATTTTAATACGTATAACAAATTCAATTATGCAATAATTGTGAATATATTATCATATATAATATTATTGTTCAAAATAATATATACTGAGAAAACAAATAAAGTAAAAACAAATTGACATTTCGAAAGCAACGTGCGAGAGAATGTCAAAATACTTTATACGGAATAATCTTCCTCGACTTTTCTGCTCTTATCGCATTTTTTATGTATCGTAAATACAATCTTTTATTAATCTTAAAAGTATAAAACTTACTTTCCCTTTAGTAAAGAAATTACCTTCTCTGCGGATATATTGTATAGTGTTTACAGTCTTTTCTATGTCGAGTCTGTAAAGCTTAAATTCTAACATCTCTTCGCGCGTATGTAAATCGCGTCTCAATCTGGCCGGGGTGTATTTCGAGCAAAGTACATCTGAGTACATTTTACGAAAGCCTGCGCGCTTTAAGTTTATGAGCTTCCTCGTCGAGATGGAAACGCGATTTATAGGAGCGCGATGCGCGCACTTCGCTCTCCTCCGTGGTTGAAAGACTACGCGCGCAACGTTTACGGAGGAGAAACGCGGTAGATGCGCATACAACCCTCCCACGGATTATTATTCTTGTCGCATCGGAAGAAATATCAAACGAGCTTTGCGCGCGCTGTGTGCCGCTAACGCTGGTAAATTAATGTCGCGCCAGTGTCTCGTACGCGAAATGTCATTTCGGCTTATTTGGGTTATCCATATTTGCTCCGCGCCTTGTGAGCGCGCCTGTTTCGCCCCCCGCCCATCCCCACGGCCTGAGATAAACCAACGATAATTTTCAAAGCACCAGCGTGATATGCGCTAGACGAGGGGAAGTAAAAGTTTCTAAATTTTCACGTAACCGAATAGTCTTGTTTAATGCGATCAACCCCGATTACAGTCTTCATCGTTGTGAAAACAACGTTGTGTATAGGGTGATCCAGCGCTATCGTGTTTCCTTTCAATCAGGGATCCTCTGACAAATTTTTAGTCGACTTTTCATTGTAACATTTAATGATGAGTTTTGATAAAATTGAATGTTGACAAGGTATAAACAGATGAAATATAGGGATGAAATTATATTTTTAACTAATTTTAGTCATATAGATTGCTTTCAAAGAAATATATTTAGGAAACGAAATTAATAAAAAATGTTTTAGATGAAAATTAATAAATCTGATAATGTTACATGAGATTCACGTTTTAATCTGAGAATAAATAAATTATTTATTATTATTTTATTCAAGAATTTTATACATACAATATTATTATATAGAAAACAAATTTGAAAAATCATGTGTTGTATGAATAATACGTTAACGAATTTGTAATTACAATCTACTGTATAGTTGTGAGACACTTTTTGTAAATATTTCTAAATTTTTTGTATAGCAAAAGTTCTCTTCATTTAGTGAAATAAAATTTATAAATTTGTGAAATAAGATTTATAAAGTAATGTTATAAATTTTGAAATTATTGCTACAATTGGAAATAATTCGTGTAAATCACATGGAAGAGAGAACCAATGAAATTGATAGAATATCAAGATCAATAATTATTTTCTATTCCTGACGAAAATTTACGATCTACACGACAAATTGGTGATACTAACGAAACGAATCGACAAACGTTATGGATTATTATTATTATACAATCCAAGCAACCCTCGCTTAGTTTCGGCCGCGTATTTCCGTATGTGCAGCGGGGATAGGTATATTTGATTGCTCTCTATGTGCCTTAAATCATAGTGCTTTGCAGCACGTAAACGAGGCGATTCATCGACGTGTAACCCGTGCTGCGCCTTCGTGTTTCGGACGGGAATCTCCCTGGGTGGTACCAGCCCGTGCGAAGCGTGTCTCGCGAACGTTCGATGCCCCCCTGGGAGGATTTTCATTCCTTCTCTCCGCAGTGTCCTCTGCGGTTTTTCTCCCTTCGTGCTCTTTCTATCGCTTCCCGGTTTCGCGGGGCAGCAATTTTTCGCGGGAAAATTCGCGACACGCGCCACCGCTTCTCCGAAGAATTTTCTCATGTTCACTGAGAACATTCCCCGGAAAACTGCTCCCTTCATAATATTTGTCGTACGAATTTTCTCAGGACTTCCGTAAAATGATGTACGGTAACGACGGGTAACGACGGGTAAACGGAGTTAAAAAAATCTTATTTTAATTTTAGATTGATAAAAGGAATGTTCGGCCAGATGAATAATTGATTGAGGGATAATAGTAATTCGGAAGATTTAAAAATATAGTTGTCTTTTAGGAATTTTTCAAGAACAAAGTAATGAATGAAAAAGAAGATTTTCCTTAATATTTTCCTTAAATATATTAAAATGTATAATTATATTAAAAAAATTTTTAATGCAAATTTACTATAAATAATAAAAGAAGCAGCGCACTTGCGTTGGTGCTACCAAGGTGTAAACCAGCTAGCTTTTTAAAACTTACTTTGCGATAGATATCGTACAAGTTCACAAAATGTTTTCAAAGCAAAAACTGTTTTGAGAATCATAAAAAGAAATTATAAACAATGACTATTTTTAAATCTTTCAAACTATTATCTTCCCTTAAAGAATATTGACTACTTAATCATTATGGTTAAATACAACTTATTTTTATTGATATTTAAAGAATATATTATTGTACTGTTATTATTTATTATTATTATATAATTATTGTACATACTAAAATATGGTAGAAATTTATTTGTTAATACAAGCTAAAAATATTGAATTAATAGAACACTGTTAATAAATAATTATAAGATAAATAAAGAATGAACATGTTAGACCATACAATAATTAAAAGCTATATAGTAGTATTGTATCTTTAACTAAAAATACTATTATCTTTTATATCTGAATTAAGTTAATAAAAAAATGAATATTGATCTTATTCGTGTTCTGCATCTACATATTACATGTATTATGGAATATCCATTCACAACTTTTTCAACTATATTCATCGTTTGTTATTATGGCCAAAAATATACTTAATGGCCCTAGTGATCGCGCAAGAATGCAGTCATTTTTCATATTTTTTTCCTAAAAAAAGAAAAATCGTACATAATTGTTAATTGAGCTCATCGAGCTCTTCAGCAGATTCTGCGATGGCTAGTTTCTCTAAAAATAGGAAATGACTTCCAAAACAGCAGTTCGACTCGTGACTCGTAAAATTCTATCCTCTATAGGTTATTGCAGCTTGACCCAGGAGAATGCGGTGGACCAGAGTTAACTGAAAAATGTACTCACTCGACGATACAAACGTTCACTGGCATCGATAGATAGAAAAGCTTTTTCCCTTGGGTGCTCATAGAACATGGATGTATATGGTCACATGTATGTGTGTATACATTTATATAAATATATAAATGTGTGTATTATATGTTTTGGAAAACAGATCATACCAGAAATTATTTCATGTTAATAATTCTGATGTTTTTCGATTTTTATGTAATCATCGATGCATTTTCTTAAGTTCCTCGGAATGTCTATCATAAGTTCCTTACGATAATAAGACAATCAGAAGCATCATGATGCCATTGACATTAAATAAAAGTATAATAATCTTTTATTAGGCATTTCTAAGGCGCTAATATATTCTCATTTTATTTATTACTGGTGCTACGTTATTTGTTTCGATGTTGATCGATAATCACGCGGGCATCGCGAATATATTTCCCATCCGCATTTAATCGCGAGGTGGTTTCGCGCGATCAGTGGCTACGGATGATGACGACGAAGACACTGCCAGAGGAACGCGCTCACCCGTTTCGGTTAGGAGCGCCTTCATAAATATGCAGAACCAATTACGCCCGGGCCCCACCGTCGCCGCTGCATCGTTCCCATCCCCGCAGTCACCACCACCAAGAGAGTGGGTCTCCGCCGCGGTGGCCCCCCCGAAGCAAACGGAGCTTTAATTCGGTCGCATTTCTTCACTCGCTCGGAAATCACCGCGTTCCCGGCGCGGCTGGGCCGCCCGGGCCGTTTTCTCGGTCGACAGCAAAGGTGGTCCTCGGCTATATGTGCGTGCCCATGAGGACCGGATTGCCATGACGGGCCCACCGTCAGGCCGGAATACTGCTCGAGGCAGGACTTGGATAATATCGCGATAATGAGGGAAATTAATTATCGCGCTTAACGTGATGCATCGTTCGCTTAAACGGTGCTCTAGCGACGACTCATGAGCGTCTGCTCCATGTATGTTCACGTTGTATAATTGGAATATAAGCTCCATATGCTGAAAATTAAGGAGATTATTATAGAAACTGCTTACTGAGAAATTATCGCAACGATTAACTCGCTACTACAAAGTACGAAACGTTGAAGTATTAAGAAACGAAGAGAGAAAATGGCAAGAATCCAGTTTAAACTTAAAAGGACGAAGATAAAATTAAAATGGAATAATACACGTGAATTTTTATACAAAATATACTGTGGATGTATACAATGACTTTTAAATGCATTTAAAGAATTGCATTTTATTTTTACAAATATAAAATTACAGAATTAATTAAAATGCAACATTTTATAAAATTTAAAAAATATATACGTTTATGAACAATTCAAAAATTTTGCCAGAAAAATGTTCTTTTAATAATTGCAATCATATTTGAAATACATTTTTAATACATTTATTTATTGTATAATATGCATTATTATTTTACATTATTATTTTTATATCAGTATATTATAATTTGGATGATTGATTTCTTTAGTTTAAGAAAATATTATATTATATTATATTATACAAGATTCCATCAAACTAACAATAACGCATTCAAATACGTTCAAATCTATTTATATCTTTTAGAATTTTTTTTCGTAATAAAATTCTGGAAACAGGAATTTTTGTAATAACCAAACTGACTGAAAGAATTTTTTTAATACTTTTTATCGGTAAATTCTAATGGTGTTTTATAATATTCTTCCAATGCAATTATTTGCATAATATCCTCACAATGATCTTTCTACCACTAATGGATATTCATCACTTTATCTGAAAATAATTAATTATTTCATTATTTTCGAAGATATTGTGTAGAATATAACACGTATTATCCAAGCACGTTTTAATCCGTATGTTCTTTCGTAATGCCCTTCCACGATGAAAGAAAGTTGGACATTAACAATGTATTTCCATGTAAAGACAAGAACATGTGATTACATCCAATTAAAAAACTTTTAGGAATTTTTAAACGAGCTGTTTTGAGATCTGGTTTGTTGTTGAACATGAAGAAGACCGGAACGCATGGTTGATTTTCGCATGTTTACATTGCTTCCTGCATCATCTTTTTGGTACATAACTTAATGGCATTTAAATGCTCCATGCCCAATATATTATTTGCATAATATGCGCATAATTATTTTTCCATCGATAGTAATTCGGGAATGGAGATTCATCGCTTCATATGAAAATAATTATTACATTATCATCAGTTGAGATTGCGTAGGACGTAATAATACGTGATGCACGTTATCTGTGTCAGCGTTTTAATCCGTTCGCGGATTCCTCTTCGGCGGCGAAATAAAGTCAAACACGTAAAGATACATTTCAGACATGCAGAGAGTGACGGACGTTTTAATTACGCGATTCCTCCAGGCAAACATAGCGGTGCATTAATCGTACGGATTCCGCGAGGAACAGTGTACTAAGGCGGACTAACGACGGAGATAAAGACGGCGACGAGGGGGTTGGACGATGGGGTGACAGAGGGATGGCAGATTACGCGAAAGACTTTCATAATATTCGGCGTTTAAAATTCTCGCATAATATCCGACCATGTGCGGCAGCACGACAGCGGGAAAAAGCAGAAAAAGAAAGAACAAGGCTAAGGATACGAAGAGCAAGAAGAAGGGAAAGAAGAAGAAGAAGTCAGGGCAGAGGCATGCATCGCCCTGGGCGTCTTGGGATAGGACTCTGTTTCTGGTTTGTTTTAACGCGTACTTCGATGTGTGTGTGTGTGTGTGTGTGTGTGTGTGTGTGTGTGTGTGTGTGTGTGTGTGTGTG
>NW_017304770.1:452632-462412 GCF_001594115.1 Trachymyrmex septentrionalis
CGAACTTTACCGTACAGTCGTTTCACTTAAAGTGTAGACGAAGGCTCCAAGTAGCATATCCATTAATCTTCCGTTTACGATTCTTCTAAGACTCATGACGATACTAACGTTCAAGATGTAAGAATTCTTTAGAAATCATTTGAGAAAAGAGGTGCCCTTCCATTGACTAAGTTACACGATATGTATTGTAAAACCTTCAGTATGATTTATATTTTCTCATTAGAGCGGATATGTTGAGAATAATATACGTACTTAAGTTACATTTGTAATAAAATTAACTTTAATAGAAGATATTTTTCACTTTTTTTAATTTTAAGGTTTAATTAGCTATTATAATCAAAATTATAATTCTTAAAAGATATACATTACGTTATACTAAAATATTATGTTTGCTAATTTTAATTTATAATTAGGATTATTTTTTAATTTTAAGGAGCAGAAGAGATTAAAATTTTTTTTTATTTATCAGTGTCATTATCACATATTTTAATTTTAATTTAATCGTTTAACCATAATTTTAAAAAGATACAATTATTTAAAAGCACGTTTAAAACTAACTGACGAATTTAGGATAAAAAAAAAAAATAAACATATCACGTTTCTGCAAAAATTTCATGCTGTTATTTCGCCAGTTTCTCGTTACGAATTTCACTATCTCTTTTTTTCTTCAGAGAAGCCAATCTCCTCGCGTCATTATTATTCAGCGAGTGCGAGGATTCGCACTTGCCAGTGCCCTCCAATTAGCAGTATAAAGCAACATAAACGACGGAATTTCGTCGGATTACAGTTTCAGTTTCTCATTCCCTCCCCATAACACGAAGTTCGGCCACTCGGTAGTGACGATTACGAAAACATGGCACAAGTTTTATCTCTCCCACAAATTTGTTATCGTGGACCAGAGTTGTCTATATCGGCCATAACGCAGTGCAGCTCCTGTTCATTGAATACAAATAAGATGTCGACTCCGAAGAAGGAAAAAGTCGATGATGAAAGTTAATAAAACCAGTGGATATTTTTCTTTTATTTCACTATCAGGATCATTTGCATAATAACAATGAATATTAACCTTATCTGTGAAATCTATACATATATGTACATTATATGTATATGCTTGAAAACTTTCCATCACATGTTTGTATACACATATAGTTTAAATTCAAATTTATTGCGTAAATCAATTAGAAAATTATTTTTTTAGTATCCTATGGAATAAACTGTATTTCAGCAATGAAAGAAAAAGTAAAAGATTTCGCTTTTACGTATACAGGTTTGATAAGTAACGATAAAACTCGCATAGGGGTAGAGCGGATTAATCTGAGTTGACAACTGAGTCCTCTACCATTTTACAATTTTTGCAATAATTAACAAAATATCAATTACTAAATATCATCAAATACTGGTTTTCAATAATTTTTTACTCAAGTACTATCAACTTTATAGAAAAACAGCAAGAGATAAAAATTGTTTATTTTCTTCTCATAAAGCTCTAAGAATTTTTTTAGAATTTTTTATCAACTTTTTAGTACTGCATTTTCTTTCTAATGTCAAATTATATCTAATTTGAATTAATCTTAACTATTTCTATAATTGTTGTTTCATCCTACTCGGTATTAATGTAAAACAAAATTTAAAAAATGTATTAAATTTAATTCACATTTAGTTTATTATTTACTAAGTTTAACTACGTTAATATGCGGACTTTGAAATTGATCAGAAATGGATTGATTTACATTTTGACATACATGTAAGTTAAAGATAACAAAATATTATTTTCGGCTCAAGGAATTAGGTAGGTTACCATTGCTCTTTTAATATCTAGCAGAATACACATTATGCTGTATACTTTATCTATTATTCATGATTTTTAGGACACCTGAGAATATAAATCAATCTTCTATTTAATCTTCTTAAATATTTAAATCTTTAGTCACAAATTTATTATTTTTTTTTATAATATATTTTTCATAAAAGCGTGTAGCTCTTGCATGAATATGTTTACAGAGAACAAACAAGCTCGATAATTTGTTTGATATCTGGTTAATTACTAAGTGTTAATCGCGAATGAAAGGAACTGGCATAAAACGGAGTGGTATGTAAATTAACTGGACAGCACATTCTTTCTTTCTCTCTCTCTTAGCAGCAGCTCTCCGATTAATCGGACCGCCGGCCGTTCTCGGCTAATTGATATAAACATTTACGCCCGCGAAACTCCGACGACAGTCTGGTTTCTTCTCTCCCCTACAGCTAATTGACAAACGTTAATTACACGTTCGTAGAAAGCCGAAGGGCCGTGGCTTCGTCAAAATCGAGTTTCTGGATGGGTATGCTTACTCCGCGAATCTGGCGCGTCGGATAATTAAGATCCCGCAGTTCCGGAGTCCGAATTCCGATCCAAGCAAATTCCGTTCCCATATTTATCTAATTAGCCATTTGGCTAACGAGCTTCGCGGAGAGAGAGAGAGAGAGGGGGGGGAAGGGAAGGAGAGAGAGAGAGAGAGAGAGAGAGAGAGAGAGAGAGAGAGAGAGAGAGTCGGAGAGAGAATCAAGTTTCAATTAGCTCTTCTCCTATATGAATTACATCACTACAAATTTTCTGCCATTTTATTGATATATTTGACTGACATGTTTGATATGAAATTTGTGATAAGAAATCGATTTTTCATCGATTTCTTGTCACAAATGTCGCAACTTGATGCCTACTTTATGTTCTACTATATAACTCTATTAACAATTACTAATATCAAATAATAATTACAAATACATTGACATAATTTTTCGCATAATGCGTAACGCGTAATCAAAGACATTACGCAGAGATGCAACGAAAAACGTAATCTTCTCTGATCAATCAGACGCGATATGCGTTACGCGAAAAATCTGTGCCATGAGATATTGAGGTGACCAACTTTTGATCAATCAATTTCGCGATATCAACTTTTAAATATCAAGATAATCTCGAATCGCCGCGTTATTTAAATAAATATACTAACGAATTTAATGTTAATTAATATGATAAATCGCGGTTTTCGGGATACCTCGATAGAAAATCGAAAATCAGGATGTCTTGCAAGATTTGGGACGATTGGTTACTCTATATGAATTCTTATGATGATTAATATGAACAAAATGTTTTTTTTCTATATATATATATATACAGAAGTATACCATAAGAAAAGTCTGTGATTTAAACAAATTGTCAAAACTTTAATTATACAAATACTTGTGATAGTTTCTAGCTCGAAAATAGATAAGTTTATCTTACAGATAAGTTTCTTTCTTAAATACAATTATCGATCTCCAATAATTCATTTCTTCATGAGAAAAACTAAAATCAAATAGCGTGTCACTACTGCATCTTATGCCGTTTGTATAATTCTTACGTAAATGATACACAAGTCTACGATATTTCGACAGATGCCGCAATACTTCAGGCTTAAGTGATGTTATTCAATGTTTGCATTAAGGCTTTGTGTCATTAGTCCGTCGTGATATCTGCTCGATTCGGCGCTTCTCTAGAACGGCGCTTACTAACGATCGTGCGATATCTAGCGACCACGTGTACATATTGCAGGCGATATTCCTCATCATTCCACGCTGACAGTAGCATACGATCGAGGTGCTATAACCGATTCCATTTATCTGCGAATATACCCTTCTCAACCGCTGTTAACCGTAACGTCTTATGCTTATTTCATCGGTACAACGGTATTGTCGATTTAGCAGCACATTTCAAATTGATGTACGATGAATCAGTAATATTTCATGCTTTCTGGGAATTCAGTTTAAATTTAGAGCTAAGCCGTTTATCACAGAAGAATATACTATAAACGTGAAAATATAATCTTGAGAACATAATAATAATTTCTTCTTTATTAAGAGCGTATAGTAACGGTTTAAAAAATTTTTTTTTCTTTATATATTTATTGGACTTGGAAGTATACGGACAGCGACTACACGATAAAGTTATATAGAATCATTATACTAGTACTTACAAACTTCACTTAAAGTGTCATTGTGATAGGATTTTTATTGTCGTGTCCTCGGGGGAGTTCCCTCGGAGCGTTCGGCCGGCGCGACGGATGGCGAACTACTTGGCAGGTAAAAAGGGATAAAAATCGTGAGCGATTCGTCCACAGCAAATCGGTGGATCGTCGTGTCATGTCCCTCCTGCGGTAGCCCTCCGTTTCCCTTCCGTCCTCCGGGCGCATCCTCTCTCCCGATAAGGTTTTCCATTTCCCACCCCCCACCCCCGGCTCCCCAGGGGAAGCAACCCCCTCGCAGGATTGGCCCCGAGACTCTCGTCTTCCCCGATTCTGCCTTTGAATTATGGCTCACAGATATCCTGGGCCCTGGTGGTTATACCAAGCCGACGTTATGTACGTGTACATGCACGTGTATATACGCGCATACACACGGTGTTTCATAAATATATGTCAGCAGATATGCATTCCCCTGACATTTCAAATTTGCCTGCTAGTATCAAAGATTCATAATCGCTATTGATTGATAATATATTTTTGCAAAAGAGGGAAGACGTATTCTATATTGATATAAGTGTTGTCTAAATATAATAATTTATAAATAGGGTATGAAATAATGAAGAGAAGATGTCACAGTACAAAAGATGACGTGGCCCACAACGCAACAACCAATTTTAGAAATCTCACTGAACGGATCTGCTTATACTTGCTAGCCACCTTGTATATCCGAATGCATACATAGATATCTATACATATACGCCTGTATAGAATTCATGTACATATTACGTAGGCGTGAGTCCTTGCACGTACACGGGAGTCGGGAATGTACGTGTGCGCGAAGGGCTCGTGCTCTGCAAAGGAGCGGGACTTCCATCGGCGACCACGAATCCACTTCCGAGGGGAAACCAAGTTCCGGTGGGTGGTCGGGATTGGCCGCGTTTTATCATATTTTATTATACATGAGGGAACGTTTCTTCCCGCCGTGGCACCGCCGCTCCTTGACTCCTTAGCTCGCTCCTTCGCGTCAGATGCGGAGGATGGAGTTTGCGAATCTCTCTCAGGCGCGACGCCGCGCCGCTCGATCAATTTCTCTCCCATCCGATTGCAACATGCGTTTCATTTCGAAATTCTGCACTGATCGATAGCGTTTTCTGGCTGATGATCTTCTCGGTCCCTCTCTACAATCTCGATATTTGTACTTGCAAACGGACGAATTAGTGAGAGAATCAGAGCTAAACGGTTGTAGAGAGAAAAGAAATAATGTTCGTACAACGAAAAATATTATTTGACACACGACTTCAATATTTTTGCTTTAGTTGTAGTGACAATCCATACGCCAGAGTCTCAATTTATTTAGATACATAACATCAGACGAGCAAGAAAACATGTAATTTAGCGACGTTCATTTGATAGAATATTGCAAGTTTAAATTAGGGAAATCGTAATATATCATAAATGTAATAAATACTCGTATAATATGAAGCTAGAATAGAACCATCACATGAAATTAAAATTTTTTTAATTTAAATTAAATTCTATCATTGGTTTGATGCATCTTAAATTTATAAAGAACTATTGCAAAAAATATTACCTCAGCCGAGTTTTAAATCCGGATCTCCCGAATAATTGTAATAGTTTTGACAAAATATCAAATGTTAATAGTAAAATCAGATTAAAATATTAACGATCTGCGTGAAATTAGTAATATTATGAGCTCATTATAGTAGTCGAATCGAATGTAATTACATTACATTATTTGACACCACATAAATGTAAACATGAAGAGAGAGAGAGAGAGAGAGAGAGAGAGAGAGAGAGTGCAGGTTCAAAAGTTATTTTCTGTTGATTGGTTATTTCACTGGCACTTCAGTCACCTATTTCAGTGAAGCAGGTAGTAAAATCAGTAACTGAAATGGAAACTATTCGAAGAACGGGAATAGTTCGCTTGAACTAAATTACGTGAGAATTTGCGCTTTCCTACTGGCGATTCGAGCGATCGCTTTTTGTGCACCGCATACCGATGCGGTGCTTGCGCACAGGTTAAATCCACTCGCGCGTTACGACGATTATGTTTTCACCATAGCATAATTAGCGCCGAGAGAGTAGCTCACCATTGAGTTCGAGGTACATTAAATATTGGCTCAAATACAAGCGCACGGGGAATTCGATTCTCTCGTTTGGAATATCGGCAAGGGAATTCGTGATACGCTCGCCAATCATAATCAGAATTGAAGCTTTGCATTAATTATTATCGATTGTACCTGAATATCTTAGTTTAATGGAGCTTCCAGTGCTACGTATTATAGCCAACTGGAACGATAGAGAGACCGCAACGGTACAATGGAATCGATGATGATGAGTCGTTCGGATAAAAACGAAACAGTTGTTAGCGGAAAATAGCAGTAATTTTTTTACTTTTAATTCAGATTTTTTTAAAAATCTTTGTTTGCTTTTTTAAAGTTATTTTACATTATAACATATAGCTTTAAGATAAAATAAATATTACAACAATGTCGTGACTTATTTCGAGCTTATAATTAGAATAACTAATTTAATTATGTGAATTCTTTATATGACTGACACTTCACCACTGATGGTTTTTTTTTTAATTTTCATTGTATTTGTTATTTATTTGGTTTGATAATTTAATATTGTATTTCTGCGTTTTTTAACACTGAAGAAGGCTTTGTAAGCCGAAACGTTTGTGTAGAAAATTATTTAGTATTTATATTCTTATATTAATTACATTAATTTAAAGTTATTCTAATTATAAGCTCGAAATAAGCCACGACATTGTTTAATTTTTTAAAAAATACATTAGCATTTTTACTCTAAAATAAATATTACGTTGTGCATCCTGGAATTAATTTCATATTTCCTGACAACTACGTACTCTCATTTCTTACGCGAAACTCGTTTCATACTACCGTACATTCTTATTTCTTGCAGGAGATTACGTATATATTTATGTTCCCTAAAATCTTCTGTCTCCTTAAAAACAATGATGTACATTAAATGTAAAAATTTTTGTTCAGTATTTCAGTTAATGCAATAAAAAATAAAAGATAACTTCTGAAAAGTCTTGAAGTCAAAAAAACGAGAAAAAAATTCGGTAAGGGGTTTACTTTCTGTAAGGGGCAAAACGCGAACGCGCGTGTGTCGCGTGAGTGCACATTATAAGCTTCGTAAGTCTCGGCTGCAGCGGCGGATAACGCGAATCACCGCAAAGGGCTATGCCGGGCAGCCTCGATAAATCACCGCGCGCCAGTTCTCATAGTCCTGTCAACGAAAGAGGCACCCGCGGGATGCGGTCTTAGGGTCCCGCCATTGCCTCAGCTTAACGGCGCAGTTCCTCGTTGTTCTTCCTCTCGGCTTCTCCTCTTCTCTCTTTCTCTCTCTTTCTCTCTCTCTCTCTCTCTCTCTCTTTCTCTCTCGATGTTCAAGGCCGTCTCTCCTGGTCTCTCCGCCTCGCGTGTCGTGGTGCCATCGGTGCGCTCCTCTCTGTATTTGGCGTTGGCTTTGCCATGGCTATAAGGGGTTAGGTCGTAGGGAAGAAGACAGAAGGGCACCGCGACAAGGAGTTGTCGACACTGAAGAAATAATGACGGCCGTCCCGCGAGCAGAAGCCGGACGGAGAAGAGCCTCATGCTCTTACGTGACAGTCTCCCAGACTGTGACGCGACGTCCTCGCCAAAATAAGACTGTCCGGGAAATCCAGTTCATTTTATCAGTCGATGTCTACGGCCCTTTGCACCGAAAGGATGAACGACGCGACGCGTATGTGATCGCACCCTCTTCTTGTAGCCGAGAGCGCGCTTTGTGAATTCCGGAAGTTCTCGCAACAGACAATTTCTCGCAGCCGCGCGAAAAGATTTTTCGCGAGACAAGCGGATAAAACACGTACGAGAGTGCTGTCCTCGTAGATAAATGTCTCGTTTTATCGTATACAAGGACTATGCCATGGTCTATTATCTTGCAGTTGTTTACTCGATACACGTGTCTTTATTTAATATTTTATTCACGAGGCATAAAATATTCTAATAATATTAGAATAATTTCGTGATAAATTTCGAAATAATTCTGTTTTATATGATTTTAAAATATCTATACATATCGATATTCTAGCAAGTTTGGAAATTTTATTTTGTAAACATTTTCTTTATTTGAAGGAAAAAAAGAATGAAAAAAGATTTCTCAGACATTCTATACAAAGTAAATTTAACAATCATCAATTAGTAAATTTTTAATTGTTGGATACATTTAAAAATATATTTTCACTCTTATTTTATCTAGACTTACATATGTGTGACCTAAATTTCTATGTAAATTTAAATTTTAGTAGATTAACGATAGATAAAATTTTAGTACATTAACATTATGTTTATTTATTAATGCGTGACGTGGATGTACTATTTTTAAAAATACATTTTCATTTTTATTTTAATCAAGATCATGTTACGTATGCACGACCTAAACTTCTACGTTTATTTTAAATTTTAATAATAATTAATAGTGCGTCCATTACAATAAATAAAACTGATCAGTAATTAATCAATAACTTCGACAATTTCGAAATTCTCCTCGAAATTGTCGAAATTATTGATTAATTACTGACCAACTTCATTTATTGTAAACGTACTGTTAATGATTACCATTATCCCCTCAATTATTACTGAAATTTAAGATATACATATAGAAGTTTAGGTCATACGTAACATGTACAGATCTTAATTAAAATAAGAATGAAAATGTATTTTTAAAAATAATCGACGCCAAGCATCAATAAAATTATAATACAATTTAAAATTAAAAAGAAAATGGTATAAAATGTTTCAATTAATTTTTTAAATTACATTAATAATTTTATTGATGCGTAATGAGAGGTAGTATAGTATTCGATTAATAATGGGAATGTTTAGTAATATCTGTGGTTTAGAGTAATCTCTGAGAGTAGCTTGTAGCGAAATAGAAGGGATGGAAAGGGTAGAAGAATTAGTGCAGCTAAACGAGACTACTACGGAACAGGTTAACCCCAGTTTTTTTTATGTCGCGACAACTAAGCCAGAACGATGCCCGCGAGGGTCGCCAGCGGGCTAACATTTACGGATGCGTGACCATGGGAGAGAAGTGCCCGAAAAGTATAACCATCTCTATCTTCTTAACAGGCCGCACCTGCGGTTTGTTTCCCAAGTCATAAGTTTAGCGTAGTTTTGTGTGTTTACAGCAAAAAACGCGTATTTCACGCGTGTGGCTCTGAGATAGTAAAAATACCTGCTTCAATTTTTAGTGAATGTAACTCTCGTACGCTAGAAGAACGCTTTGCAATCGCTCTTGATTCTTGTATTCTTTAAGCTGGTCGTATTTTGAAATATAAAAATGCCAATAAATTTTTAAAATATTTCTGTAAAATTTTAAAAACCTGCTCCACCGAGTAAAATCGCCGAAAATGAAAAACATATAAGAATCCTTATTCTTCTAACACAAATAAGCAAAGAAAACCGTATATGGTCAAGGTCTTGTTATCTAATAATATTTTTACGTGAATATTATAATTTTCAGTTTAAACAAATATCACATTGCGATTATTTGTTGATCTTGAAATACAATTCTAAACTGAAGCCGCTAATAATAGTACATCACAAATTACCAACAGACAATTTAATATTACTGATGCTCTAATTAAGCATCTTTAAACCACTGTAAAGAATTTATCGTAAATACAATCGAGATTTAAAATCTCTCTTATATCAATATTTCTCTTATATCAATCTGATCACCGAGATATGTGATGATATTAATA
>NW_017304770.1:462512-471295 GCF_001594115.1 Trachymyrmex septentrionalis
GGATTTCTCTTATATCAATCTGATCACCGAGATATGTGATGATATTAATAATATAATCAATACAATGTTGGAAGAACGTCTAATTCGTTGTTTAATGATTTTTTTTACTTTGCCAGATCACTTTGGTTAGTATTTCGTTTGCGAGTTCATGTCGTCGCGATTAAATGTATGGAAGTTATCAGATTGTATCAGTGAAACGCGTAGCAGATTAATCCCTTATCTGGGATTGATGGAGCTATGCGGG
The DNA here is from genome assembly GCF_001594115.1 of Trachymyrmex septentrionalis. Classification (NCBI taxonomy): domain Eukaryota; kingdom Metazoa; phylum Arthropoda; class Insecta; order Hymenoptera; family Formicidae; genus Trachymyrmex; species Trachymyrmex septentrionalis. Next base: position 462,757 of record NW_017304770.1, read on the forward strand.
ATGTATCTGAAAACGAGGCGAGAATATTATACAATATATTGCGAAATACTTGTCGTCGAGATTACGCGAAATCTCGTGCACGTGAAATTTGCGAGACTGCGCGGCGCGTTCTGGTAGTTTTGCTCGAAGAAATAATTTGCGCGCTGAGAGAGATGGAGACATCGACTGTATTCAACGACGAAGTCTTGCAATTCTCCGCGACGCCAAGTATGCGTTAATTTTTCAACGCGTCGTAATTATCACGCTCGCGAGACCGTAGACGAGGAGAGATATGCTCGCGCTTGACAAATACTTGTAATTTAAACTAGACAGAGCTCTGTTCTGCCTCAGTAATGTACCGTCGTAATGTTAACTACATGCGGTTCAAAGATGAAACGTTTAACATTTGATTTGTACAAAAGCCTTGGAACAAGGAAATCTTATTTATGTAATTCAAATGTGATTTTAATATTAATCGCGCAACTTTTTTTAAAACGACGGTATAATACATTTATTTATTTTAGTGATTGATTTGAAAGTTAAATGAGGCGAAGTAATCATAATTTGACACAAAATAACATAAATTGTAGTAAATATTATATATTATATAATGAAGAAAACATGAAAGTTACAAAATCAAGTTCTGTTACAGCATTGTCGTCGTTATTGTCGTATATTTTGTGAAAGACGTGGAGGAATTCGAAATCATTCACGAAATTCAGCGTAGCCAAAAGACGTGATCCCGCTTCATCGAGGGTCTCGCGCGAATTAACGAGGACCCCGAATATCTCGGCAGACCGCGCGGAATTTACGATACCGCACCGACCGCTACCGCGCAGGTCACCAATTAAATTTGAATTGATGCAAGTTTAAACAACCTAGAATTTCACTGGGATATTTTGGGCCTCAAGAATGGATCGCCAAACTATTTATAGAAAAGACAGAGTTAGGTATTTGCTTATATAAATTACCTCCAATTTCATAATTATAGAGTACAGATAGATTAAGCTGTGTATTAATTGATAAGTCTATAAATTTGAGATACGAAATGACAGATTCTCTAAGAATTATTAGGATCTCTTACTGCAATTTTTAATATATGTATATATTTGTATACATTCGTTTGAAATATACAAGTCAGTTAAAAATTAAAAAGTTATATTTCAAAATTAATATAACCTTGTCAGCGCTGTTTATTTAATACCGGAGTTATGTTAAGAATTTTAGCAGTAACGTATCAATTTTAATCCTTTATGTTTTATCTCGATAGCTTCGGAGTATCGCTCATTATCACGTTACTTCGTACTGGTCTTGTCTTTTAGATCGCGCTTTTATTTTGCATATAGATAGACCCTAGCCGAAAATTTTTTATTAATGGTTTATCTTGTTGCAACGGGGAATAAATCTTAACGGAAGTAAGTGGGCGTTTCAGGCACGCGGCTAGTTTGACCGTTGCTACCATCGCGGTTCGCCGCGGTAGGACCACCCGCGAGTCGGACTTCTTCGTCTTCTTCTTCTTCCCCTTACCTTCTTCACCATCTCTTGGGCCGCTTCTACATCGTCTTCTTCTTCTGCGTTGCCCGAGGTCCCTCTCGTAGTTAATGACTGAAGTCCGAAAGAAGCGACTCGCCTCGTTTCTTTTTTTCATGCGGACGCGAAAATCGCTCGAACGACGAAAACGGCAGGAGCGAAGAGTTCTTACTTTGATAATAGGACTCCATAAAGAAATAAGACCGAAAATTCTTATGCAGAGAAAAGACAAATTATATCTTTTTTTCAATTATATAATATTGTTCGGATTACTTGCTTGCTGTTAGGTAATAGAAAACTTCCAAGACAAAGCTTTAAATCATTATTTCTTTCATTTACAAAAAAAAAAAAATGTTCAATTAATAAAATCTGTGCTACGTGGAAATAATAAGTTCTAAGGAGACAAAACTTGATAATTTTATCAACGGAATAATATATTTATATATGCCCAAGTAAATTGTTATATACGAATTTGAATATTCTTTTCTTACTACAATTTATTTCCACGACTATCATTCCGAGCTCATTTAAAGCACACCGTCGTCACGGTCATCACAACTCGTGAAAGTCACCCTTGAATTCGAGCCTCCTTTCTCGTCTACGTCTTTCTTTACTCGCGTGGCTCCGGGGCTTATTCTTAATCAGCGATCGCGTACCCGAGAAAAATAAATCGTCGCATTATTCAACGGGTTGGTAATATGGATCACAGGGTAAAAAAGCGGAGAAGGATAGATGCACGGGACGGGCAATGGTGCGAGGGCGGCGCTAAACGTCCGCTTGTAGCCGGCGAGATAACTTTCTGTAATTCAACCGTACGGCGACGAATACTAATTCCCGCCATTAATCTCGAGAGGGTCCGAGCATCGCGTACGGACCTGTTCGATCCTGGCATCTATTCTCTCCGCCGCCGCTAGTAGAGAGGTACCCCTTTGAGAGTGCCGTGCCGAACGACACGGGATCGACAATTGCGATCGATGGGAATGGTTGAGATAAAACGAAGCTGGTACGACACGTCGATGCAGAAAACGTTTCGAGGGATAACATTGGCAATGGGTCTGCTCGCTTTAGTTACGTTTTCTAAACTTTGTTCCCCTCTTCTCTCTTTTCTCTTTTACTTCCAACGTTTGAAAATATATACCTCTTTCTGGACATCTGCTTTAAATTGATAAAAAGCGCAATAAAGTGTACTTTAAACTCATAAATATAATAAATCGCCCCAAATCTTCTAATTTTGTAGTAGAGCAGCGAAAATTAGATTATCGATATACTTATGAAATCAAAATTATTTGAATAATGTAATTAGTTCTGTCAGATATGTCTTAATTTCTAAAAAGAAAATTTCTCTTATATATAGAGAAATATCTTATATTAAGAGAAACTTTCTATTCGAAAATTAAGACATATCTAGTGTAAAATTTGAAGATTTGAGATATTCTATTGTATGATTTAATCTTAGAAGGAAGTAATTACGTGAGTTGTTTTTTTTTTTCCATTAAAAACGTATTTATATCTAAGTATCTATAGATATCTTTAATATAATTCACAATTATAATTTACACAAATATGACGTATCTAATGGTTTATCAAAAAAATTTAACTGATAATATCACAATATTATACATGTTACAATTATGTCCATATTAAAATAAACCACAAAAGAGGAAGTGTAATAGATGTGGTGAGCAACGTAGTGCACGCATAAGCGGGAAGGAAAAGATGAAAAATAGCGCTAGGTACTCGAGAGTGGAAGGATGAGAGAAAAGCTAACTATGGGAGGATTTCAAAGCAAATTGCCAGTCTCGCCCTCGAATTCCCCCTTCTACTTTGTCACTTTATCATCCCTTTGGTCGTTTTTATACTCTCAATCTACCACCTCGTTCGTGTGCATTTAATCCTCCTCTCAGCACGTTTTTTGATTGTATATTCTTACAGTTCTCTCATTTAGTTGCATTGATGAGTGGAAACGAATTTTAAACATTTCCTTCATCGAAGACGAACTAATCGGAAACGGTTAACTGATTAATAAATTGTTAGGAATTTCATTAAACGGTAAGAATCGGTTTGAAAGCCCCGATTGCGCGATATATTTGTGGAGAGCTTAAACGAGGGATAGATGGAAAAGAGGCAGCGTTAAAGACTCTCTGAGAGCAACAAATTGCTTGATGAGCTTGCAGATGAGACGAGGTTCAAAGAGAAACCTCCCGAGGTGAGGATAAGTAGAGACGGTCCCATCCTATCCCAATGTGATAGGACCTGGGAAGTGGAAAGGAACGTAGCGTAAACCTTTGACCACCTCTGACCTTCTTTCCTATTCCCGAGTTCTTTCATCTCTCTTTCGCTTTACTTTCGGTTTTGCTTCCACCAAGTTTCTAAATCTCGCGAATTCGAAAATTAAAGAGGGAGCGCAGCTTTCAAACATCCAAATTTTGTTATTGACTCTCATAAAACTAAGTAATATACTCGTCGCAAAAATTACTTCTGACAGTCTTAGTTAAATATATTTTACTACTTCTATTATAAAAAGAAATGTATGTAATATGAGAAATTTGTAAAGAATTGAAGTAACAATATTAGCAAATAAATATAATTTTAGTAGTTATTCTTATAATTTTACAATTATTTTACAACAAAATTAGCTCTATTATATTTTTGTCGATATATATATTATTTTCAAAATTATACTTGAAATAGCATTTATTAATGATGACATAAGTATATATTAATTCAATCGTATCATAATATAAAAACTACTTAATCATTATATAAAATCACATTAATTGATTAATGCAGAAGATTTAAATAGATATAGTAGATTGAATTAAATGGAAGAGCTTGCAGAAACAATAAGCTAACTTACATTTTGTAAAAACAAAGTAAATGAACTTTAAAGTTGAAGTGATAGGAAAAATATTAAGAAATTACTTTAACTTTAAAGTTCATTTATTCTGTTTTCACTAAAATGTGAGTTAGCTCACTGCAGTTAACCCTTCAATTATTAACTGTTAATTAAATTATTAACAATTGTAAGTTATACATATATGTTCTAAATTTCGTTTTCTTATAAGTTTTCCTGTTTAATGTTTTGTACCTCGTTACATTTCTTGCAACGATGTACAATATTAAATCATTCGAATGAAAGAGAGATAATGTAGCCGCACAATGCGTACTTGACGCAATGTTACAAATTGTTATTAACGTATTCTCGAAGTTGCCTAATGAGACGATCAAACATTTAACTGGAACTTCAATAGCATTCGTTTCGTTCCTAAGAGAAGTACTCACGCAAAGGCTGTGAACATCGTGTAATTTAAAGTTAAGAAAGACCCCGGGGCGATATCGTTGCGTCGGCTTGCCGTAAACGAATATTAACGCACCTATCACCTGTTTAACAGGAGGAATTAACATTACGCTCGCTTCCATAGTTCGGATAGGAGGTTCGGATAGGAGGTTCTAAGAGGATTTGTTAAGTTGGATTACATGTTCCTATACAAGCAGTAACCTCCTTGCGTTCTTCTTTCATCCTATAACGAGTTAGACTCGCTCCCTCTCTCTCTCTCTCTCTCTCTCTCTCTCTCTCTAATTCTTCATTAATAAATATTAATTCTAAAGCTGTAAAGTTGGAAAATGTACAGAAAATTGAATCGTGTCACATAAAGAGCGGTATATTTGTCGTATGTGAGAATATCTGGAACGATTTAATACATGAGTATTCTTGATTTTTTACGCATCGATGAATACAGTTAAAATTATTCGATATATTGTCGACATTTAATTTAATTTAATTTGGCGCAGTGCAAATTTCATGCTCATTCAATGAGAAAATAATGATTCGTCCTGCAGTTTGCATAAACCGTTGCCCACTTTATGCCATAAACAAGTATTAATCGTATGATCGAAGCTGAATTTAAAAGTCGTATAATTAAAACGATATTATACCTAAAATTAGTTAAACCTTATAAATATTATTTCAATCAGAACCAAATCCTATTTCAGAAGGATTTTTATCAAAATTGTAAATGAGAGATATATTTTCTGGATTATTAATTTCGATAATCTTCAAATAAAATTGATATAAATCAGAGTACCTTCTCAATGTAAATATATTAATTAATAAATATCTCTTTGAAACATTAATGAGAGAATTGAGACCTAGGGAAATTTCATTGATGAAATAAAAAATTAATTATTTTTATAATAATTTTCTCAAAGTTTCAAATTTTTCATCGAAGTGTTTCTTTGTCATCGATAATGTTATCAATTCTAAATATAATGCATTAGTGGTATATAATATACAATTAGAAGATATATGTTATTTACAACAAATTGTAAATGAATGTAGCATGAATAACTTTTACGTTAAAAAAAAGGAACTTATGGAATAAGTATAGGTGATTGTTGAATACGATATGTTGCATAATTTGTAACATTCGGAGAGCGTCAAAATTATTTCTTCATAATCTGCTTAGATCATATAACATAGCGACTGGTCATTAGTGTTTACTAAGTTATTATAAAAGCTTCAGTTTTGCAGATAGACAGTTTTACAGATGTGTACCCTTTACGTAATTTTGAAAAATACATGGTATTAATTTTGTAACGTTAAGCATGAAGCTCGAATGTGGCTTTTAAATAATATACTTAATTGAACTAAATTTGTTAACAAAATGTGTTTGTGTATTCGACATGTAAAGTTGCACTATGTATTAATTAATGATGTTCCATATCTCTTTCTTCTATTTCACAACCACAACCTTTTTTCACTTTGCAATTTTTTATAAATTGCGTTTATTCTATATATCTAAAAAAACCTTTATTTATAGAATTTTTAGTATCATTCTGTATAGCTAACAAACTTGCACTAAAAATAACTATGTCACATGAATGTCTAATATGTTATTTCAAGAGACAAAATAACATTATATAATCCCCTCCCTTCTTCTAACTTTTTACAATCCTATAATACTGAGCGAAATTGAATATAATGTTTTGTAATAACTTTTTGAATAATTCTTTAAACATTCGAGTTAGTGCATAATTATAATAATTGTATACATTCGACACTCCGGACCATGAATATTATAATTATATTCATTTTTAATAACTAAGTTTATATTTATTGTATTTAAGAAATCCACAGCTTTTCCACATGCTTGTGAATCCGTTAAGAGTCCACTTCAGACTTGGAAACTTGCAGAGTGACTTTCCATGATGGACTACCGAGTTATTATGATTTGATTGTTTGCTGAAGAAGACTCAAAATAGAGTCGAAAATATTGTCGTTCAATATTGTGAATAAAGAAGACATCATAAAGATATTGGATTAAGTCATTCCACTTAAAGTTGTGCGTATCTTCTCCCACGCTGACTTTTATTAGCCTTGAATCGGTATTATTGTTATTTTAAGTATTATATGAGAGCCCAGTTTAGATATTCAATTTTATTAATAATTGTACAATCGCAAATTATGTTATTGGAGTTTCCACACATTTCCTCTAAATGTAAAAAAAAATTTTTTTTATTTAAATCCACTAATTGAATTAAAGATAAAGTAATCGTCCATTTATCAAAAATAATTTAAACCGTAAAGAATTGTACGTCAATTAATTTGAAAGTACTGTTTCAGATTTGACATCTTTTCTTTATTAGAATATTACTGATCGATTTTTTGTTATTCGAACACGTAGCAATTTTTCCGTTGCAAACTATGTACTTCCCGCGGGCGGAAGATCCACGAATACGGCTACTGTTGCATATTTTGATAAAAATTCTCATGTAAATCGGTGCGCATCATCTCCCTTACTAGCGTAGCGATCGATCGGGCGCAATTCCGTATTGATATGCGATCGGACACATACAAATCTAGCATACACACGTAGGATACAACTGTGTACGCGAAATTGTGCGAGAGAGGCACACTTTTGCACGATCGGGGAAATGATATTTACTTCTCCGATCGCCGACTAAACACGCGAAACCCGCCGACCAAAACCCGCGGGCGGTTTAATGGGTCCCCGTTGTTTCGACGACATGGACATGCGTGTCGGTGTTGACCATACGTTAATTGAGTGACACCAAGTAAATACCTCGTCAGTCGTGGGAAATGCGGGAATAGACTCGCCGTCACTCGTGCCACCTCCAATTTCGATCGTCGTCTATGCATAATCTCTCCGAGAATAAGCATTGTCATTAACGAAGTAAATCACCATACATATATTCACAGTCTGGAGTGAAAGAAAATATTATAAAAACATAAAATTCATCTCGATATCGGAATGATGAGAAATGAATAGCTATGAAGTAAACAATTAGGATTACATAAATAAATTTGAACATGTTTCTTGAAATAGTAATCTATTTTTTTTAATATAGCTAGTTTTATCAAAATTATATAATTTTATATAATAATTGTTAATATTACAAAAATATTTTTTCTAAAAATAAACATTTTATTAGACATATAAATTGATTTCTTTCAGAAAATTTTTTGAGAAGAAGAATTTATTTTTCTTTTAATTATTATTATTATATTTAAGAGCTATAATCTGTAAAATTTCTTAATTTTTAATTTGTAATTTTTAATCGAAATTAAAGATTAAAGATTATATTGAATTAGAAGCTCCTAATTTTTAGATATTTTCATTATAATTAGTACAATTATTTTTATCTATAAATAAATGTATTGCAAAAGATTTACATAAGTTTCACAGAAGTTACTCTTGTTTAGATTTATTGATTTAAGCATCACGTTGTTTGAGTTTCTATCCGACAGCATTTGAAGTGTATTTGGGCGCACGTATGGGTGACGATACCTCTCAAACTGTATGTGATGTACTGAAAATACTTACTGTTGTGTTAGACGACTGGAATCACGTAAATGCTTCTTCCTAATTAAATTACGCGTACTAATGGAACAGTTTTTTTTCATTGTATCTTCCTCACGAGAGAGAATAAGCTAAATATATATTTTTATTTAAAAAATACCAACACACATATAAATAACATATACAATATATTAGTCTAATATAATATA
>NW_017304770.1:471395-480148 GCF_001594115.1 Trachymyrmex septentrionalis
TGGGAATTTCTATTTAAAAATTCAGTCCATGGGCGACCATTAATTATAAAACATACCATTTAATATAAAAGCAAGTATGCACGTAATGACTTATTTATCTTATTTTTACGTTCTATTAATTATATACAACAAATAAAAATTGTACATTCGATACGTGGTTGATATTTACTAATTTGATTATATATGCATTTTGGCCATGTATGTTTATGACGCATAAACCGACGCGCGCACAGAAGAAAAAGAAGGGGCCTGACAAAAAGTGAAATCGTTATTCGCGTAGCGGTCCGCGGTGGACCGCGTCGGTGCAACGGGGCCCGTTTGATAAGACCGCCCGCGGCGAATAACATTTTAATCTGACGGCCGCTCGCGGTCCAGTCTCTGTTCCTTCTGTCCCTCTCGCGCCTCCGTTGTTCTCCTTGATCGTGCCTCTCGCTCGCTCGCTTACCCTGGCCTCCTGCGAGCTTCCACCAGAGGAGATTGCCTACCTGCCGCCTCCTACACACACCTATGCGGCTCCTCTACGCGGTTCCTCGCTCCTCGTTACGACGCGCTTCGTCACGCATATTTACGTTTGCTTTATGGGCCGACCCGCACACCACTGACGTACGCCCCTAATTTTAGGGGGCTTCACGAAAAAAAAAAAAAATTATTTTATTTCCACTATATATATAATCTTTGCATTAAACATTTTATTACTAAATAATTTTTGTTATTGTGCTAATAATTTTTGTGTTATTGTGCTTTTCTTCATCATCTTGCACTCGAATTTTATGGCACATTCGGTAGACTGCACTAATGCGCACTGAATGCGATTTTTTTCGGTGCCACGCATTCGGGTTATGCGCACTGTATCAGTGCGTTCAAGTTGCCATATTCGGCAAATGAAAACTGATCCAGTGTAGTGCTGAATTTGTATTCGGACCAACCGAATGAAGTGAACGAGTTCAAGAAATGTTGCACTGACATTTTTGTGCAGTTTGGTGTTCGAACAAACAAAACTAGTTAGGCAGCAAAAAGTTACAAAATAGTGGATAAAAAAAGAAAGACTAAAATTATTTATTATAAATGAATTATTAGAAACAAGTAGTAGCGATGATGAAATAGAAGATTTGTTATGTGTAATAAAAGAAGGAAGGCCAAAAGTTAAAAAAAATTATGTGAACATCGTGAATAAATATTCGGACAAAGAAGTATATAATTATATATGATAAAAAACAAATATTTTTGATAATAAAAATATTTGTGTTTATTATCATTAGTTGTAATATACGTTATTAGTTTCAAACTTAATTCTGCACCAGGTTACATCAATCCAATGTAGTTTTTGCTGACTCGCATCGTGTCAGGGCAGCAACGTGTCAGAAGCAGCACCGTATCAGAGCAGCACTAGAACCATATCAGTGCATATATACTGAATGTGTCATTAGTAAAACTCGACAAACTTATGTTTGTACGTAACGCGAACGTTTGATGAAATGTAGAAAAAGGTAGTAAAGGAGTAATTATGAGCAGTATATATAATATGTGTGTGTGTGTGTATGCTAACTATTGGTATACAATAATTATTATTATATATATGTAGGTTAATCAATAAGTGATCTCAGTTTAGCCCTTAACAATCAAGATGGCAAAAATTAAAGTTATTTATTGATTTACTTAATAATTATTATAAAAATGATTTTTATTATACTCTATTATAAATGATTATTTCGTATCTAATAATATTAAACGTAACAACACATTAAGCTTATAAATCGTGTATACGTTCGAAGAATAAAGTAAAATTACTCGAAGATTTTTGATATTTTTCATATACTTGTAGATCAGCTTGTCGTCTATACACAATCTCAAGAATAAACATTGTCTTATATAGATCGACTTTCGCATGCACGGATATTCACTCTGTTTTCCAGGTTTTATTTCAGTCTTCATATACGGGGTGTCGGCATTAAGGTGAATGGCGTCGGAACCGCGGTACGCTTTTCAATTGGATGATATGAATTATTGAACAGTACCCCACGCTCTGTCATATCTACGATCCGGCTTTGCTCGATATTGATGGCTGTATTTTGGAGCTTCTGGATTATTCCGATTATTTATATGCCGCGTTACGTTGGTTCAACGATCTTCTGAAAATGTTTTTATAGTCTTTTTCTCCCAAACTGGACGATATAATTATTTTTCCAATATCGGTTCCTGCCGTAGAATCTCGGAAAGCAAAAAAAAGGGGGGGGGGGAATGTATCGCCGAGACGGCCGCTTACGACTACGATAAAAATGGAACTTCGACATTCATGACATTTCCATTTTCCACTACGATTATTGCGCGCGCACTATCCCTTTTCATCCGAATGTTTAGTGAGCAATAATAGCGTATGGAAGAAATATCCGTTCTTTACGTACATATCGTTAAAATAAAGTCAAGATGATTAATATAAATTTTTTTTGTCAACGTCTTTCTCGACATAATTCAATATGCAACGGATTTCAATAGGATTTTACTAGCTATAAATATAAATGCTCACAGCGGTTTTTAGTTTTGATTCGTTCGATTATTTCGTTACTTTCCACGATGTGACTTTCAGTATTACAAACAATATTTGTATCTTCCAATGAAAGAACGTCGATAAGATTGTGAAAAATCACGATAGCAGGAGGTAAATGATTTGCTCGACGTCGACAATATACAATAACTCCAAGATAAATAAAAAAGAAAAAAGGAACTCTATAAGAGTATGAATCTAAAATGAAATAATCTATTAATTTAAAATTAACGGATATTGAATTTAAATTATGACTATAACTTTTTGAAAATTATAAGTTTTTCACTTATCTTCAAGAATAAACAAACTTGCTATAAAAATCAACTATTCAATGACAAGTTGCAAAAAGATTTTAACGAGTCATGTTATAATGTTGCTAGAAAATAATAATTATTAATTTTATCATTAAAGAACTGCTTTATTGTTTTAAGCATTTTAATTATAATTGTGGATATTAATAATTGCGCTTAATATGGTCAATTTTTTTTCATTACTCCATGGAAAAAGATATCAGGCTGATCCGAGGAATATATCTACGAGTTATCTTTTCATGTGCAGCACGGCATGTGAATAATTTAAATAAAATCAATATATATTTCGTGACGCGACATGAAAAACCAAGGCACAACACGAGAATCACACGATCACAGTGGAGGAGGCTCTGTATATTTTGTCGCGTTACTGCAATAAAAGAAGATCGCGGCACCGATACTTCTGACAATTGCCTCGTATTCGTACTGTCACAGTTACTTAGGCTGACTTTATTTATTCAATAATTACACACGATTACGCCATTGTTACGGCGACTTTTATGTATATAGAATTTCGTCATGTGAACTCGAACTAGAATGTAAACGTACATTTAGCACATCTTTAAGCTGGTAAAGAAATTTACATATATCCTTTGTTATCAATTTTTCATCAAAACCGGATGTAAAAAGAGCGACGCGCATAAACGTCCGGTTCTTGTCGCTCAGGATTATAAAGGAACGCTTCTTGCGGACGCGCGCCCCGTGTCCGTGCGGCGCTGTCCTGATATTTAAACATTTATTCCTGTTTCCGCCTGAGCCAAGAATCCTCATGCAGATTTCACGGGCTCGTATCCGCTAACGAGCGCGACTGTTCGTTTTCTGCCACGCCGCCGTGACTGCGCGAACATTACGGTCGTTATTTGAAGGTGAACTCGACTCGTAGCCGCTGGCGCTGGTAAAAAGTTACATCTGCAATATATATCGCGACACTAATATTTTATCTTACAAATTTTATAACGGAAATATCTTAGTTGAGGTTGATTTTCTTTAATTTATTTTCTTTTTTTTTTTAAATGTTTTTCTTTTTTTTTACCCTTAATAATAATATCTTTAAGAGTTTATATAAAAGTAAAAAATATAAAAAGCTTATATAAGCCGCTTATATATGCTTATATATGCTCAGCTCCAGTAGCTCCAGTTAGATAATCTTTCGGAACTTACAAAAATATTCGTGATTGAAGATGGCACTTATAGCTTCATGCTTCGTGAATAACTGAAACGAGTTTAGATTGTAATATCATAGAGGATATAGACACTTGTTCGATAGAATGACCCACAAGACTTGTATTCAAGCTTGATACCATACTCGACATTAGATTATAAAATATTGTGACTTTTCGTTAATAGAATAATTTAATGTAAATGAATTTTATATGATGTGCATTGTCGAAATCTAAAAACAAATAATTATAAACTGATCAATATACAGTAGTCTAAAAATATTAAATATGAAAAATATATTTATATTTTGCATTTAATATTAAGTAAACAAAAAAAAACCACAAATTTAATTATATCAATCATTTAATCATCTTAATAATGTCAGTAATGAGATGTCAGTAATGAGATGTTTGAACGAAAAGTTTAAAGACAGAATGCTAAGCCAAAAATTATCACTCTTCACTTAGCTCGAACAAATTTATTCCAATAGAATATTCCGAAACTACCTTAAAAAACATTTTCAATTTTGCATCTTTTAAATCTTCTAGGCGACTAAAGAATAAGAATAAGCTGCACTCTCCTATGAAGTTGTCGGTTTAAAAACAGCTTCGATCATTAATTGCTATCTTTCTAAAGGGATCGAGTTGAAAAGGGATGCTGATAGAGCTGAAGAGAGATACTATTATATAATACGTTCAATTCTTTCCAACGAAATATAGATGCTAATAATAGATCAGAGAGAATGCGCAGTCTACACCTATTATGTAGAACCTAGACGGCCTAATGGAAAATGCGCGACTGGACGCCGCGAGTATAGGCCTTTGTCTTTGGCGAGGGGTGCAACGTGAGCTTCTGTTCTGGAATTGTTCCAGACGCCAGTTCCTACGGGCATCGCGTCGCGCGGCCAATGTCCGAGGAATGCACAACAATGTCCTACGGAGAAGGCGAGTCAGTCGACCGTAGGCACACCCACGTCGGCGACGCTCTCCGGTGTCAAGAGAACCTAATGGGCGCCCCCTCGTAAAAACGTTATTATTTGCCTACGTCGCGCAACTCGCGCGCCTCCCCCCCCCTCCCCCTCCCCCGCAAAACCTCCCAATGCTTTATTAAGTTCTCCGGTGCGCCCGACTCCGATGTCTCGATGGCGTTCGCGCTACCAAACAACAAGGGAAAGAGATGATTGCCGCGAGCGTAAGCTTCTGCAACCTATTCAAAATGTAACTACTGCTGTTCCTTAAGTCTGGTTTGAACTAAAACTAGTTGCACAAAGTCCATTTGCCTTTGATGATTCATAAACAAGAAATAGTTTAACATCTTAATCTTAGATTAATGACATTTCACTATTAATAATCCTTAAGAAAGTTAGTGCGTTTGAAATTTTTCATTCTACGATATATTACAAGATTTTTGTGATGTGTTAGAAATTAATTGTTGTTAGAAATTAATGGTTAATATACTTTAAAAACACATCAAAAAAGATCTCCAAGTGTAATGCGAAAGTTTTAAAGAGAGTCAAAGTAATGTAAAAATAAAAAAAGGAAGCAAGTAAAAGTGCAGAGTAAAAAATATTCCTAAAGTTGTGAACATTATCCGAATTGTATTTATTTACTCTCATTTTAACCAAAGTGATATTGTCATTGCAATATTGTTAATTCACTTTTAAAACAATGAAGTAAAAACTTTAGAATTTTACTGTTTATGATTGAATGTTATTTTAGCAGTATCTGAAAAGACTTATGAATACTGAAGCGTGTGCATCTAATTATATACAATGCGACAAATTTGATGTGTTATTTAACATGCCGTGAAATTAAAAAAAAATTGAAATATGCTGATATATCATTATACGAGTATATAGTTTTATTCTTTGCTATCGGATTCGGCGGATATTAAAAAAAAAACCGATCAGACGAGTGAATAAATTGAGATGTTATAAATTGTTGTTAGAAATTAATGGTTAATATACTTTAAAAATAAGCGGAACTAGTTTCAACTTTACAAAAGTCTTTTTCAGTCGCAAAGATATTACTAAATTAATTAGGTAATACATCGGTAATTAAAGATTAAAAGATGCAGAGTTACAAAAATTATATTTACGTTCGAAATATACAGTCAATATGTAAAATTTCGCAGTCATCGCAATGATTAAATCTTGATTGCTCTCTTGATATTTTCAATCGTAAATTTTTCATTTATGTCAAGCATTATGTTAATTATATAGCTTATTAGAAATTTATCAATCATCTTAAATGGAGAAGCGTCCAATTGTAAACAGTAAAAATAATTTATGGAATAAGACGATAAAAATTTTTGCTTGTGATCTTAACAACGGTCGTGAATCACAGAGTTACAGATATATATAGATAGTTTTATTCAGAGATTGACAAATATTTATTTAGTATGCATACACTGAAAAAAAATTACTAAAGCCTAATACATTTCTTTGAATAATACTAACTAAACACACATCTACTTTTAGTAAATAAATGTTTACTTGAAATAAAAAAAAAAGATAATTATGTTAAATTAAATTAATGGTTCTTGCATCAAATAAATATATATTCACATTTATATTAAATATTTATAGAATTATTCAAACAAATATTTTTTTTAATTTATTATTTTTTTCAGTGTAACAGACATAAATAAATTGACATGTTATTCTATTGAAATTTATTGCATTCTCGACAAATTTGAGGATTTATGAGGAGCTTAAATTTCATTACATCAATTTCCATAAAGATCTGCTTATAGTTTTGTATATACGAGTAACTGGGATATTTCCGTATTCTCCGGTATAGCAATTCCCGGTGTTTGTCGAAAATAAAGTCGAGATTGAGCTGCGACAATCGTTCCACGATCTTCGAGTTAATTCCTCGTTCCTACTAAGGGCATACGTCTGTTTCGTTCTTGACATCGTTGTAGGTCGAAGAGACCGTAAACCAGTTTGTAGTGCATAAGAGGCAAATTCATAAAAGCGTAATCTCGTGGTGCTGTCGGCTCCCTGTCCTCTTCGCATCGTTTATCTTCATCCTCTTCCTCGTCGTCGCCGTCTCACTCGCACCTCTCGCATGAAGGACACGTTATGATAACATCTTTATCTTTTCTCGTATAATTTTTACGGTCAACGACGCTTTAACCGAAATACAGCCGTAACCAGCGGCACGAATCATAAGAGATCGTTTCGCGGATTAAAGGCACGTCGTCGGTCGCGCGACGATAAAAGAGTTATTTTTCTTCTTTTCCTACGAGAAATCGTCTCGTCTCGTATGAGGAGACGATCATCGCGAGACGATCTCTTGCTCGTTCATTCGGTAGTCACAGATTCAAGAAGTCATTCGCTCGTGCACGGTTGCAAATGACTTTTTAAGCGACTAAAGCCACGTTAAGGCTAAATCGGCGCCCATAGGCGCGATCTCATCGACGTCGCGAACTTGAAATGAGCCTATCACCGTGATAGCCCGGCAATCCCCTCGAGGCTCTTCGCGATTAACTCGCTCGCGAGGCACCCTGCTCGCCGACGTCCTCGTTATGGTGAAAAGAGTAATTGAGGCAATCTAGTCAAGTCTTTGTTGCCACATATATGTGTTGCTTCTGATTTACTTACTGATATGATCAGTCGTGCTTAAAACGTTTCTTGTTATAAAATGGTACAATATTCAAATAAGTATACCTATATATTTTTTTGTATGGAAAAATTTACTGAGAAATCTGTAATTATGTTTTATATATTTTTAATAAGAAATTTATCGTATATCAAACGTATTACCTTTTAATGTACCGGATGTCCTTCGAATGAAAAATATCTGAATTCGATATCTAATGCTTTACTTACATTTACTGATGATAGATTTTTTAATAGCTTTAACATAGAATTTTTTTTATTTTAAACCACCTATTTTGACATTGACTATCCTGATAATGAAATGGCAATTTTTAATTTTGTGGAAGTAAAAACCAATCGAAATTAACTGAAAGATAAAGTCCATTTTGCATTTAGCTCCTCCTCCTGGAGCTTAATTCATTGAAACACTTGAATTTTCTATCAGTTTTCTTGTGAGAAAACTATTGTTACTATGAAAGCGATGTTCAGTTGTAATTAAATAATACAACAAGATTCTATTATTCATTGACATTCTAGGATTAATTCGTCAACATTCAATAGTTTCCAAAATTGTTGTTGCAAAATTTTTATAATGAAAAGTTTTAAGTAATTTTAAAATAATTTTAAGGAAACTTTTATTGAGATTTACTTTTTCGTGATGATAGCTGCATATTAAAATTGATACAGGCGAATTAAGTCAATGTTATATTCAATTTAATTGAGAGCATGTATTCTTTGGTATTGTGCCAATACCATCGAAATTTTCAACGATGAGAGTATTTCGCTTTAATATTTTAGGTATTTCAAGCATGCTCAAAATTTCAAGCTTGAGGCCACCCTAATACAGCTATATACAGTTTCTAACCAGAGATTCCAAGAAATTCCGATAACGTGTGGTACAGTTTAAAGACTATGGCGTGATAGTGACGGCTATTATAACCAAGAATGATGTTTTGCGATTTCCAACTCCTCATAGTCTTATATTGTATCATATCTTAAATTTTTATCTAAGAGCGGAATGTACGAAGAATGACAAAAGAAATGATTTATTATTTTTGTATTTTAAATTTAAAGTTATGTTCATATGTGTGTGTGTGTGTGTGTGTGTGTGTGTGTGTGTGTGTGTATATATATA
>NW_017304770.1:480248-482375 GCF_001594115.1 Trachymyrmex septentrionalis
AAAAGAAAAATCATGATTAAAATATAAAGTATAAAGAAAAATATATGTAGAAAAATATGGTATAAGAGTTCAAAGATAACGTACAATCAGCTTTCTGTTAATCTTGTACATATTGCGCTATTCGACTTATGTTTTCATTTAAATTTTCATTAAGCAGAAACGGGGAAAATTTTTTCTTCTTATTTCATTTATATTCCCAGCCCAATCCTGAATATCTTATTAATCTTAACATCTCGCATATTTAATTTCATATTTGAATTCCTCTTGCGATTTCGCAAGCCTGCGTGATTAAAAAATATTCATAATTAAATCGCGGAATTTAAAGAAAGATAACAGTTATGATTAAAATGTGCCAAGTTAAATAAAGTACCGAGACAAAAGTAAAATTGGAAAACTGCAGAATTCGGGAGGTTCGGGATAATCACGAGCTGAAATTACGGGAACGTCAAAGGGACAAGCGCCATGCGAAATGCGAAGACTTTTCTAGTTAAATAATACGTTTCTACGTTGTCGGTGCTATTGAATATTTAGAAAAATGTTTGTTTAATGCATAGGTAAGGAAAGAGAATGGGTTAAAGAGGCATATTCAATCGTACTTATGCAAATACATGTAAATGTGCCCTCGGGAAATAAAGAAGGACAGAGCGATGCTAAACAACATCGAATTCGAGCCTCGCCAGGAAAAGAGACTAACTAAGGGGTAAGAAAGGACCGGGGGAGAGTAGAGCAGAGCAGTAGGAAAGGGGTTGTAATGGAATTAAGCGCGATACAAATGAGAATCCAGCAGCGAACCTGCTGGCGCAACGTACACAATGAAATATTCATAACGTCTTATGCTCGTTTATGGCCGGAAGAAATCATTGAGAAAATCATAAATTATAAATTCTCACCCAGATTCGCATTTTTCCTGCTGATAATGTTTTCATCTTCTGGATTATTGGTTCAGCATCATGTCCTACATCTGGGGATACATTCAATCATCTCACATCCGTACATGTATACGAACACATTTACATTGAAGCGTTAAAAGAATGTGAAGATGGAATCCAACAATACTGAGAATATAACATAAATGCTGAAATAACTACATTTATATTGAAACAATAGGAATACAATAAAGATATTGCAGAGTTAATAGAATATTATTGACCAGAAGTTTTGATCAATTTACATTTGCTTCGCTGTAATAATATTCAATTTCCCATACCTACTATTCTTCTATATTATTCAATTATATTCCATTTTCTTCGATTATCTATTTGTGCTTGTTTTTTTAAATTTTCAACAGCTTGCTTTGATTTCGATTTAATCGCACATTGTTAGATTTTGAAAACAACCACGAAAGCCTTCGAGTTCATTTCTGTCGAGCGGCGCGTCGCGATTTAAAGCACCGATTACACGTTACATTTCGACGATGGCGTTCCTCTTGTTGTGGGCAATGTTTCCAGATCTGAAACACTGATCGCATATCATATTCTGCCAAGCGTTGTCTTTTTTTACCGCCAACCGGAACGTTGTTCCTAGATTCACCTGGTTGATCGTGCAGTCTACCGTACCGAGTTCATCGAACTAACGCGTAAAAACGTTGCGTTTAATTTATTCATAATTTTGCCGCAGACAAGACTGGATTATTGACCCTGTACGTTGCAATAACATTTTCAGTATTGAATGAATTATATGCCGCATTTTCTAGCTGGAATTGGAATCTCTTGAAAAAGAATCACGCCATGATCATATTGGGAAAAATGCTATTGTACGAACTATTTGTAATGCATGTCGAGATAGCATAGTACAAAAAGAAAATAAAAATTTTAGCAAGGATTTTCTATTTTTAAAATAGTATTAAAATAATTAAAAGATATAAAATGTATGCATGAGAAAACATTTCTTGAGATTAAAATTCAAAATTTTAAATAATAATTTATTTTAAAAATATAATATTTATCCATGGTGTCCCATTTGAAGCTTCGGACATAATTATCTCCAAAACTATTCGTTATTCCAAAACATGTTTTAAATGGAATTTTAGTACAAAGGGGACATCTTTTGATGGTCACAAATCCTTTCTAGATGAATATGCTTCCAAGATATCATAATGAATTTATTTTTTTCAATAGAAATTATATA
>NW_017304770.1:483062-496588 GCF_001594115.1 Trachymyrmex septentrionalis
AAAAAAAAAGAACATTTTCCCGGATACATTGTTACATATAACTTTTACGTTTTCTTTAAAAATGCGAGGGCTTTCAAACCATTAAATTTGCTTTTTTCTCACAAAAACATCATATTATACTTTTAGAGAACTAAACCACAGAAATGTTAATTAAATCGCATTACACTACTACTTTTTCACTGCTTCGCGAAAATGATCAATTTATTACATCAGTCCAAACAATTGGAACTTCACTCTCGTCAAAGTTTATATAAGTAAATATTACTTGTGACACGCATAGATTGCGAATGTTATGCGTTCTCATCCTCATATTCGCATTCTCAATTGAGACCACATTATCGCGTTGGAAGTAGAACTTGCTCGTCTGTAGTCAGACGTCGTCACTATTCTTACGAGACTATCCCACGCCAGCGTTATCGATTTTGTATCGTGGTGCTACAGTAGAACAATTCTCCATCACACTTAGACGGTCTAGTTATAATGGAGGAAGTTTGATTTCGCGCGTTACACGGAAGAGCGCGCGATGGCCCCCGAGAATACGCCCGAAATCGATCGATACTACCCGCCGCACCTCGTAATACGCCAGCGAAAGCGCGCATAATACGTTTCCTTGTCTTTCGATGCAGATCGCGTAACAAGGCGATCGTGAAATTGCATGATAGCTAGGCAGTGCATGGCAAATTGTCCAAAGGCATAAAACCAAGATTTTGTACACAAAAGGACTTCAAAATGAATGATCAGCAAATTGACATCAATTGAATTGTACAAACAACATGCGAAGTTAATTGAGATTTGAATAATCTTTTTCTTTTTCTATTATAAATACACATCATTTGTCTATTTTACTCTACTTTAATAATTATTAATATAAAAATAGTTACAATAAATTACAGACGTCATTATAATAGATTGCACATATTGCACGGACAAGACGTAAAAGTCTAATAACAAAACTATTTTACATTTGATGGAATTTCAAAATGCCTTTTAATATGCTATTGGGGATGCAGAACTGGAAATCAATTTCGGGGGCTTCCCGTTACAGTATAACAGCGTCTAATCGACATGGAGATTCGTGAAGGGAAGCATCTGAGGACGAAGATCGACAGTATCCAAGATGGGTGGTGACGGAGGTAGTAGGAGGAAGTTGTAAGGAACCCTGGCAGCTAGCAGCAATTCCGAGTTACATGCTTACAGAGGTTCTGGTCGCAGTCAATCAACAGTTTCCGCTTTGTTCTTAAGGGAAGAATCGATGAGGAAAGGAATATCGATCGAGTAGTCGATAGATGACGATAAGATGACAAGAGCAGGAGATGATGATGGTTTGGGATGAAGGTCTCTATCCCAGGCGAGCGAGTGCATCAAGGGCCTTTTTAGGCAGCAGCACGCAGGACCCACCGCGCTATCGGCTCCCTGGGGGTCTCTTTTGGGCACCAACGGCGTACCGCCCTCGCCGTATCTGGTTACCTGGTCCACCGTGGCCAAGGGAGAATACGAAAAAGGAATGATCAAGAGAGAGGAAGAAAGAGAGAGAGAGAGAGAGAGGGGGGGAAAGGAGAGGAGAGGAGAGAGAGAGAGAGAGAGAGAGAGAGAGATCGCGGCGCGAACTAAATCTGTCCGTGAAACTGAGATCTCGGGCGAGCATGTTTGCAATGTCGGGATTTAACTTGATTATACGGCCGGGTTGAATAGAGCAATTAACGTGATATACCTATTTATTGTTGACTTTAGATGATTTCGGGATTAGTTGATTAATTATGTTCGCAAGTAACAACTGAATTATCCAGCTTCGAATAAATTCTTTCCATTCTTTTATTCAATTTTCCACGTATTCGTTCATATAATATATGTAATCGAAAATATAGAATTTATACATAATAATTCTTAGAGTGGAAATAAAATCGCATAGAAATTTGATATATAAATTATTATTACATGTATTATATTCGCGATCGATCATACAATATAAAAATAAAAAAATATTATATAAACAAAATAAAATACTCTCGACAAATCTTATTTGTGATAATCATATTCCAACCCAATTAATTTTGATCAAACCAAGATAAAGTAGATTCAACAATGCAAAGTAACAACGTTACGAGACATAAAAGATTTTCTGTACGATAAAAGGAGAATAGTAGGAGGAAGAAAGATAAGATTAGATTTATTCTGCGGGGAGAAAGAGAGAATAGAGATGGTAGCAGGGTGGTAAGGGCGTGCCGCGGTTTCTTCAGCAAGATTTCAGCGCACGATAAGAAGTTTTTCATACGCCGACCGGCGCGGCGGATAAGAAGGATAAGAACAAGACGCGGTAGGATCCTGGCAGGAGATCTTAGAGGGTCTTTTCTCATCGTTGAAAACGGAGGGAAACGATTATGCCACAGGAGCTAGAGAACCAGGATGCTTCAGATAACTGCTGTTTATTACATACATGCGCATATTATTCATTATCATGTAATTAGCAGAAAAATTTAGTGTTTATTATCTTAACGATTATTTATTAGAAAAATTCACAATATTGAATTATGCGTGACATGATTTTATGCAAAACATATAATTTCAAATTGTATAATACTATTATATAATTATAAAAGGCTTTTGTGATACACCGAATTAAAGAATTAAAAAATAGAGAATTAAGTTACAAGTACAATACAATATTCTTAACCCTAATTGGTGTTCACTCCGAAATGTCTTTAACTAGTGTTCACTGATCCAGCGTACGTTAAATTAATGTATTTTTGCTTTAAGGTGGTTAGTAAATCGAGTATAGAAATGTTTAATTTTTTATATAATGAAGTTGAAGTATCGAAATTGACGTGTGAAAAATTCTACGGTAGGTTAACAATGAAATAAGAAAGAAAAAAATGTTGAAAATGTAACTTTTCATTTAGTGACAGATAAGGCTCGCAGACGCTTCTTTGTGACTAACTGCACGCAAATCTTATCATAGACTTTTCTCAAAAACGAGATTATAATAGTTCAAAAAATTATGATTTTAATGGTCACAAAAAAGTAATAGGTCAATTGGAAAGTCATTTTGGACAGTCATTTTGGAAAGATATTTATGCGCATAAACTTGCATATAAATTTAACCTCGAAAAATAAACATAATCTCATCTTATTTTCATTCGATAAAAATGCAGCTTTTGCTTTACTATCGTATGTTCCATACTATTTCATTAAGATATACATGTAGTTTTAATATTTTATCCAAATTATACAGATATTTCTAATTTTGGGTGAGTCCTGATAAGGCATCTCTAATTTTCGGGATTTTACTAAAGAACCGCCTTAAGTTAACGTAATTGAGCGGCTTTCTTTATTTTAAAGGTCAAAGAATAAGATTATATAACTTAAAATTATGTAAAGTTGTGAAAAATATTTGTTAATTTGTAAACATAACATTTGTAAACATAAACAATTCTTCATAACGTAGTTGAAAAAAATTCAGGTTCATTGGATTCGCGAATATTGATTAGGGATAACGTGCGTAGTATCTCTAAATAAAAGCATCATAACATTCATAATCAGAAAGTCATAACATGAGGATTAAAAATCATTGGTATTAACGTATTAACAAAAAATTTTTTATTTTTTCATTATTTCAATTATTAAGATTTAAAAGTCGCAGCAATACATATTATTATTGCAATGCAGCTAGTAGATATTTGTTTTACATTTATTGATAACTGAAAGTTTACCTCTCGTTCTCAAATATATAGAATATAATCGAGAGAGAGGTCTATAAATTTTGAGGATTAGTTCTGCAACAAACCATAAAGGCAGTCTATGAACAAAGGTTTCATTTTAAAAGGATTCATTATAGAGATACAGCCTTTTAAAATTGGATTACAATGATCACTAGATAGAGTGATGAGGCTCAGTACGATAGCTCCTACACAGTCGCAGATTTAAATTCATTAAATGTGCACGTATGCAATCATTTAAAGCTAATTTGTTCAATTATCGTTAATTCTCGACATAATTTGTGACAATGAATTTTTGACGGTTACGCAGTGGTAATATCCCTGGTATTTTTTATTGTGTACGACAAATGGATAAAAATGCTATAGGATAAAAATGCAAGAGTTTCAAAAAGTTTATTTTTTAATATGAAAAATAAATATTTCGGATTTCTAATATTTTTTTCACAGTAGTAGACAATATAAAGTTTTTCTTGATATAATTCGTTTATTATAAACATAGTAAATAATACTTAATAAATTAAGTAACAAATCAAAGGACTCTTTCTATACAAACCAAATGATAATAAGTAATGGGCAAAATAAGAGTCAACACGGTTCTTTGAAATTAACAAAAGAATATATTTCAATTAACAAAGGTAAAATTACATAACGTAATTTTTTTTTACCTTTATTACCTTTTTTAATAAATTAAGTTTTTAATAAGTGCGGAGTATATACTAGAGTTTACCTTATTGAATATCTTCTTTAATGTATTCTTAAAATTATTATTGTATTTGCGTTAAAGATAAAAGGGTTGTACAATTTCTTACATTTTAAAATATTAACGTCTGTAATGAAATCTTTTACGACTATGTTTTTATATATCCTTTTTTATTATTTTGACACATAAAACTCATTATTAATTCTCCGCCAGCAATTTGATTTTTTTATTAGGACAAGCAAATTTTCACTCTCAAATTTCATCCTCATCTTTCTCAAATTTCAATTTTTATTAAATAAAGGTTTTAACATTTAAGTTAAAAACTATTTATTAATATAATCAAAATGTTAACAAGTCACAACCTTGAATTTTCTTTTAAATCTAAAATAATAAAAGGGACTTGGGCTGGACAAAAAAAAAACTCAGATTGTAGATGGGAGGAGATTGTAGAAGGAAAACTATGATTGCAGACTCTTTCTTCACATTTTTTATCAACGCAAGAGAACACAAAACGTTATCCCATAACGGGATAGACAAGATTAATCCATAAAGAAATATCGTCTGCTCACTTTCGTCGATTCTCACCCTTTCTTTCAAGCATCTCTAATTCACACTTCCGTACGATCGAGAGCCCTGAGTCACGCCGAGATGCAAAGTGGCAAAGCCTGGTCTCCTCTCGCCCCCGGCCTTACTCCCCTTCTCGCCATCCGGAGACAAAGGGACGGCCGAATGGAGAACAAGGTGGCCGACGGCGCGATCGGCATGCGTCCCTTCGCCATCCTCCGGCCTTCTATTTTTAAATCCTCGTCGCTCGCGAAACGCGCGGGTGGCCGCCGTGTTTTCCTAAGCCGGCGCAAAATTACACACTGCCCACTTTCGGTCGTTCCTCGTCCCTTTCCCACCTCTTCCCTGCCCCTTGCCACCGTCGCTTCTCTTGTTCGCTTCTCATGGTCCACTAGCCGAAATCCTCTCTCTTTCTCCCTTTTCAGTCTCCCCCCTCCGTCCTCGTCAGCTTTGGCTAGTATCTTCTTTCGTTCTCCGCGCGATCAGTGGCGAATGGGCGAAGATATGGATAGTAGAGAAGCTGCCTTTGAACAAAAAAAAGAAGAAGAAGAAGAAGATGCGCGATGCAAAATACTGTCGCTAATCCGTTATCTTGCGAATATTTTACGTTATATTTTGCTCAAGATAAGATGAGATGATCATGATGATTTAATTCCAATTCATAAAGATGTAAGATAACATGCGCAAAATATGAACATATAAAAAATAAGAGTTTCCTGCTTGATGATCGATAAATCACGTATAAATCGCGAAATTTTATTTTATTTGAGAAATAAAGAAATAAAGAAGGGACAACTCGACTGCCGAATAATAAAGATGGCGAAGGTAATAAGGCTTGATAATAAGGAAGCAACGGACAAAGATGGATAAACGTCAAAGTAAACGGATCGGCGCGATAATCAAGAGAAAGTAAAGCTGGAAGTATTCTCTGTCCCTACATGAGTCGGAAACAGCCGGTGATGAGGGAGAAGTCACGCGGAAAGGAGTTTGTTTCGATTTCACGATGGCGCGATAGCGCGGCGATAAAAAGGTCGTAGATATTCGCGACGGTGCCGGTACGTCCCGCGGGACGAATTCGTCGGGGATGGGCGTCGAGAATGGCGGTGACATTACGACGGGGCAATCTCGGACGGCGACAAGCGCGGTCGTAAATTTTCGACTTCTTTATTGACGCGCGCTGCCTCCTCTTTTTCCCGATTTCCGCGTCGCTCTTATTCAAGCTCCGCTGTTGCCTCCGCCGGTCGAGTTTACTGCCACGACATTGTCGACGATGGTGGATCGACGGGGATTAAACGACGAATCGTCCCTACGAGAGAAGAAAAAAGTGGATTTTAATGGAAATGTTGCAAGCTCGCGACTATTATCGTCTATAAATTACATAGTTACAGAGAATTAGCTGTTTCATTTTTTATTTATCAATTAAGATATTGCACAATATATTTTGCAAGCCTTGGAAAGAGTGAAGGGACTCTGCACCAATTGTACGGAAAATTGGGTCCCAGTAAAATAAATTAATTTTCATATATAATGTAGCTTGTAATTTTTGAGATATGTAGATATCAAAGGATTCTGTAAGCAAGTTGACACCTTTGATAAGTCAAAAACTTCATTATCGAATCCATGACATCTTTTATTCATCGCATTAAAGTAAATTGTATGCGAAACTAACTCATTTCACTGAAATCCAATTTTCCGTACAACTAGCGCAGAGTCCTTTAATGAGGAGTAAATTTTTCGAATTTAATATTTTTATAACATCGTAATACATAAAAGGTGTATAATAAACGACAAAATGCTACGTGTCATTGTTATAAATGCAAATTATATTGTCCTCCATTTTTGGAAAAATACCAAAGTGGAATACACCATCGTACAATTAATGCCTGATAATAATTGAAAAATAAAAGCGTAACAGGCAAATGGGGACCTGTTTGACGCGTGCTAGAGCGTAAAGCGACACTTGACCTTATTCTCAACCACATCGAGAATTAGAGGCGCAAATTGCGAATACAGCAGAGCGGAAATATGAGAAGTCGTAGATCTTTGGAAAGGTAGAACAACAGGAGAAGGGCGGAAGGAGTATGGATGGAGCGAATGTCGTCGTCTCTCTACGGGACGTTAACGAGCCGGTAAATACGTTGACTACCACATCGGAACGGTTTGAAGACGGCTGGCATATGCGCCTGTGTGTATCCGTCCCGACCGCCTCCTTCGGCTTCTCCACGTCCCTCTCGTACCCCCCCCCCTCTTCCCACCCCCTTTATTCTGCTCCCTAACCCATCCGACGAAATGATTATTATAGTTCGTAACCGAAGAGCTGCCCATTTTAGAGCCTGTAGAAGCCGCCGTATAATTTTCCACCCACTAAAATAGCCATCACCCTGTCTCCCCGGGAGGGGGGACCTATCCAGATCCGTGATTATCGGCAAATAAGGTACAGCATCGGCAGAAAATACGTCCAGCGCGCTACGGATTGGCGCTAAACGAGCCGAAATTCTTCATCTGAACCGGTGTGTGGAGTGATGCCAGGCTTAGAGAGGAATCTTCGGGATTAGTTAACTAGATTTGAACGACGGGATAATTTAATCATTAGCATAGGAATTCGTGTAAGCGCAGTAATGGAATGAGAAGGAGCGCTCTCGCGCTTTAATAAAGAGTTGATATATTCCAACAAATAAAAATTGCAAACTTTACGAGACTGTTTGAAGAAATTGTGATCATAATAGTATCGATATTATTATCAATTGAGTTTCCTGCCCATTGCGGGCGATCATGCTCGAAACTATGCAGTAGGAAATGGATCAGTAACACAGTACACTCTGCAATACTCTAGGAGTGTAAGTTAACTCGAGAATTTAATTAGTGGCTTAATTGACTGTCAATGTGATTCCAGTATAAACTCTTGTCTCAACCCAGCACGCGTCTGGGGCGCTGTCTAAGATCCGTCAACACTATCTGTCAAACAGATCTGTGTTTGTAGGCGATTCGAGGACATCCGAAGGCGAAAACGAACGATTACATGCACACTTGAGGGTGATTGTTATATAAGACATATCATATAAGATATATTACGACAGATTTTGGAGATTAATTTGAAAAAATACCGCATATCGAATAATGCCGCGTGCGAAGATTTTCTAATGTTCAAATTGCGAAATCAAAATTGCGAAAGATTGATTAGATTAGATCCCTTATTAAATTTTAAATTATGTTCGCAAATAATTTTTACATGAAATAAACTATACATTTGCAGATACCTGTGTAATATACGAATGATTATGATTATCTGTCGTATGTTATATATTTCAAAATAAAAACAGTTTTGTCTTCAAGAATAAATCAAATAGAAGTAAACTGCCTATATGAGCCTTCGCGATTGTTTGTACGCAAGTAATATATTTATAAAGCGATAAAATATAATTTGCAAACAATTGAAATGTACTCTCTTACCGACGAAATTAAATTTGTTTCATACTAATTTTATACTAATTTTACGTATATACATTAAGGAAACGCATGATGGAATATCACAGTGTCAAAATAACGAATTATGATGTCAAGATGTAGAGATACTGAATACACTGCAATGATATATTCGAGACACCTAGTATAGGACCAATGTGGCTAGTACATAGGATTAATTGCTGAATGCATCCTTGTGCCATATGTAAATTCAGTTTGCAGACACACACGGGATCAGGAATTTCTCACAGGATGATCCAAGGACGAATATATCTCTTCCTCTTCTTTCTTCTCTTCCTCCACTTCCTTCATCTTCTCCTCCTCCTCCTCCTCCTCCTTTTCCTCCTCTTCCTCCTCTCTTTCTCCTTCTCTTCCTCTTGTTCTCTCCCTCTCCCCTTGTGAAATCCTGGTGCGAGCCTTTGTCCTGGACGATGTTAGCGCCTCGGTCAACACGGTGCTATACGAGAATCCCTCCCTCGGAATAGCGCGCCAGTAAATCCCCTATAAACCTATAGAGGTAACATGATTCAGCGTGGTATAGGTCAGATTTAAGCCGCCTTTGATATTTAAATCGGGGACCATGCGGGACCAAAGAAGAGGAAGGAGGAAATTGAAGAAGGAGAGAGGGGGGAGGGGGAGGGGGGAGAGAGAGAGAGAAAGAGAGAGAGAGAGAGAGAGAGAGAGAGAGAGAGAGAATAACACAGGAATTTACACGTGCCGCTCTTTCGTCGGTAGGCCGACTTTTCTCTCTCGCTCTTTTCACGTTCATTCGATTCGTTTCGACACCCCTTCACGTTTGTGGACATGCGAACGCTTCAGAGGGATAAAAGTATTCCGCGCCGTGCAAAATTTATGCACATACCTGGCCTCCCTAGTACTCCGTTCTTCTTTTCTCGTTTTCGTCGGTGACGACGAAGGACCGCGCACAATAATTCGCACGTTTCACAAATTTGTTATGGGAATTGTCATTTCGAGTATCGAGATACATCGGTGCTTTTTGGTCTCGAAAAATCAAAGAGTCGAAATACTTTAACTAGAATCACATTCTCTTCAATAATTGATATTAATTTTTACATATTTTATTTTTCCATTTATTGATTATATTAACTGTTATACTTAGATTAAAAATTACAGACTTTTCTCTTTCCAACGCAATTTTTTTTTTTTTTTTTTTAATATTTGAATACATTTGAATATAACAGATGATTGGTTTCAACATCTTCCCAGTGAGACACTCTGTATATCACTCGTTAAGTTTTATCTTATTATTAATAAATTCTTTACGTTCCATTCTTTTTTTCACGGACAATTTTACAATTTGTACAGGTTCATGTTCTCTGAAGTATTGAATAATCTGTTAACATTAGAGAGAATGAAATAATAAATCACCTCATAATAAATTTAAATTTTATTATAATTTAATTTCTATGCATAATCATAATTTTATATTTTAATATATTTAATATATTAACATATTTAATATTGTATAATATGCAAAATCAAAAATTTAACTTTAATACGTTTCTACCATTTATTTAAAATGTATAAAAAATATAATAAATGTGATCTTTTCGTTATTGATTTTACTTTAATCTAACTGTCTAGCGGCATCTTTCTTTTTAATCTCAGCCATAGAAACATGCCAACTGCTCGACACCTAGTTAGCAATGTGTAAATTACTTGATAAGCGCTTGTCTCGTCGTTAGTGAGCGCTCTATATCCCATTTCGACGAAGGCCGATCTTGCATTATTATTTTACAGCACGTAAGGAGTTTCACAGAGGACGCTAACAACTACACGACGGCTTTATGGCCGCTCCAGGACCTGTAGCTCACTGCTAAATTATTCCACGGCGTTAATGTAACATACGACGCCGCTGGAAAGGGGTCGATGGGTGAACACACGATTTGCTCCGGTCTCAAGCATAAGATAATTGAAGTAGATCAGCAATTGATGAGTAACGAAACAATATTATATTTTATGGAAAAAAAGCAAGATGCGTGTAGCGCACTTGGTCTTCTATAAAAGTGAATAATAAAAACGTAAGATTATTTACATTTGTAATTTTTGTGAAATTATTTTTTAAATTCATCCAGTAAAGAATATTTTGTATTTGTGTTAGAAATAGTCCACTCAAATCTTTGTTAATATTTTGTGTTTAATTATATTATACTCAAGTGTCAATTTAATAACATATAGTATGATTGTATTATTTTGTGTTAAATTAATATACAACATTTCTTAGTGGTAAAATAATACAATTTATGATCAAGTAAACAAATATAAAAATAATGTTTTCCAAAAACGTAGATTCTAAGGTAAATGAATAAAATATATCAATTCAACATATTATAAATGTTAAATTTATTGAAACATGTTAATTTAATATTTTGTTTATTTATGATATAAATATTAATTTTAATAAAGAAGTATAATTGCTTACAAACTGTATCAACGTTATGTTTAAGATGTTAATTTTGCACATAATATTTGTAATTTTTACTTTTTAACATATTCATCTTTTGTGTTAAATTAACACTAAATGTGAGTGGATCGTTCGTGAAATGTATTAAATTTACCGAAAATTTCCTGTGTATTAATAAATAATAATTTTACAAATAGATTGTAAAATTAACAATGTCTTCTTCGATCATCTGTGATTTTTATGTATTTGTGTTAAAACAAAAGTCCTTTAAATAAACAAAAAAAGAACCAATGTGTGTGTGTGTGTGTGTGTGTGTGTGTGTGTGAGATCGAGGCTAGATCGTGATGCTTAATAATATTGTATTTTACATGTAAATCTAAATACGTCTTTTAGTTAGGTATATAAACTACATGCCGTATACTGTCAGACTTGAAACGTTATAAACTGAAGCTATAAAATAATAATATCACAATTAAATTGATCGTCGATTTGATAATGACGCCATTAGCGTCTTAAAACACTGTAAAGAACTTATATCGCGAAAAATATTACTTCAGCCAGGATAACTTCTTCACTTCTCTCGGCAATTCATGCGACAGGTATATAATTATTCAATTTCGTAGAATGAAAAATTGAAAACGCAGATAGAACTCCCCTATATTTCAATCGCTTTGTTATCCACGTAATCGCGAATATACATATCAACGCACGCATACACTGTCGGATACATTGTCTGCGCCACCGATAAAGCCCGGCTACTCTATGTGCATACCCGCGAATCGTCGCACCTGTGCGGGTTTATCGGGCGGAAGCGACCACGAGAGTTACGGTGGCCGTACGTGGATCTTAAACGCTCAACAGGGCAGTCTCGTAGACCGTCTCCTTAAGAGTTTATCACTATGCGCTTCCTCATAGCTTACGTCTGAACGTGGATTGCAATCAAGAAAGCCACGAGGATGCACTTTTAAGGTCCGCTTTCTCAACAATTTAAATTAAGAACAAACTTGACTCTGCGCTTTGTGCCACAACCGCTTCTAATTTATAGTATTATTTATTTAAATTATTATCTTATTTGCTTACCATCTCCTATCTATTTATAAAGTGATTTATTTATTTTAGAACATTATTTAATGTTAACATAAAGTTAAGATTTAACTTAAAATTAAAAAATCTCTTAGCTATAAATATAATTGTACTGGATTATGAAGAAAAGAAGAGAGAGAATTATTTAAATAGAGCTTATATATAATTTTATTACAATTAAACGAACATATAAAAAGATAAATTAACAAATGTTTATTATTTTAAAATGAAAATTGTCCCTGTTGCAATTTTGGAAATTTAAACAAATCCTGTGTACTAATTTTTCACTCTATTAAAAATGCATTGAGATAAATTAGTGACAAGATTTTTATTTTCTTGTTCCGTTCTGTGTGTGCACGGGTAAAAATATAATCTGTGTAAAAAAAAATATTGAAACGCTAATACGCCAAATAGAACAATTAATTTTAATTGCGATGCAATCTTCAGTTTTTTTCAATTAGAAAAAAAAAAATGAACGCTTGACCTTTACGGTTATATCTTGATTGAACGATCGCGAGATCGCAAATGTTCACGACCACGCATTAATCGTATAATATTCTGCGCCGTAGTCATGGGAAGGTAAGGGCGCTGTAAAAATCGTGAAAATAAATCGCCCACGTCGTGCCGAAATTCACTTTAGATTAGAGCAACCGCCACCACCGCTGCCGCAGCCATTGCGCGCCGCTGCAGTTTTCTCTCACGGGTCGTTAGAGACCACGAGTGCATCGCCGCGTGCACTCCTAATAGGATCCAGGGATGAAGGAGAGGGAATGGAAAGCCAGAATACCACCCCCTCTCGCAGCACAGGTGAAAGACCCGTGCGCACCGCTCGTTACATGGCGATCCTGCTTAGTTTCAACCTCTTCCCCTTCGTCGCAACCTCGTATTTCACCCCCGGGCCGCGTTACGCTCGACGAAATATTATCCGACACGGCCTTCCACACTCTTTCGGGCTTTTATATTCCGCGATATTCCCTTTTCGCATCTGGCTGCGGTTCGAACTTGCCCCTCTTCACGGCCGGCGCATCCGCATTTCCGAGTGGTTTTTTGGAAGTTTATCCCATTATTATTCTCTATATTATTGTATTCCGTAGGCTCGCCACGAAAATAATACAAACAACAATTGTTATATTATAAACGGCTCACTTTTTTATGAGTTACTCGGAGAATTTCGGGAATGCACGCCTGGTTCACGAGTGAGAAATGTATGGTATTTTTTCTGCGAGGAACGAAACATATAAGAGCAGATGTTTGTGAATCTGTTATTAGGATTTATCATAAAGTTTATATCTTTACATAATATTTATTAGCGTATTAGTATTAATACATTTATTTATAAACATGTATGTTTGTTACAAAAATATATTAACTATTTAAAAGATGACGTTACAAAATGATGATGATTAAATGTAGGTTTCTAGTGAAATTTTTAATTCTTTAAAAAAATCACGTTTATTTATTACAACTTTAAAAAGTTTAAAAATTCTGAATTTTTCTCGCAAGTTTTATACTTTTTTTTATTAAATAATTTAGTAGCTCTTTGGGAATATTTAGATGGTCAATTTTTTTATTTAATACC